>NC_057742.1:33003355-33005107 GCF_004010195.1 Chiloscyllium plagiosum | reverse complement strand
GACCTCTCCGCCCCCACCCCAGTCTGGCCTATCACCCTCACCTTGACCTCTTTCCCCCTATCACATTTCCGACGCCCCTCCCCCAAGTCTCTCCTCCCTACCTTTTATCTTAGCCTGCTGGACAAACTTTCCCCATTCCTGAAGAAGGGCTTATGCCCGAAACGTCGATTCTCCTGTTCCCTGGATGCTGCCTGACCTGCTGCGCTTTTCCAGCAACACATTTCCAGCTCTGATCTCCAGCATCTACAGACCTCACTTTCTCCTCAATGAAATGTTTTGGGACATTGAGGGTGCAATAAGTTATGTTCTAAATACAGAATAGTGTCATAGAGTCAGACAGCATGGAAACAGACCCTTTGGACCTACTCATCCATGCCAACCAAGTTTCCCAGACCAAATTAGTTCCATTTGATTTTATTTGTCCCATATTCCGTGAATCTTTTCTATTCATGTATTCATCCAAATGTCTCTTAAATGTCGCAGATGTACTCGTTTCCACCACTTTCTCTGGCATTTTGTTCCATACCCACACCACACTCTGTGTGACAAAGTTGCCGCTCAGATCCCTTTAAATTCTTCGACTCTCACCTTAAATCCACGCCTTTTAGTTTTGGAGTTCCCTACCCTGGGGAAAAGACCTTGGCTATTCGTCCTATCCATACCCCTCACGATTTTATAAACCTCTATAAGGTCACCCCTCAACCTCCTACACTCCTTATCCACCCTGTCATTATGAATCAATCGCTCCATTCCACCCTTTTTTCATAACATCTGTCCTGTACTTGAGAAATCTGAATAAAAACAGTATAGCTAAAAGGACAATCACATACTATCACTTCAGAATCCTTCATTTCCAAGAATTTTGAAATTACATTATCAATATATGCAGAATATCCTTCTTATACTACCGTTAAATGATGATCAGCCCTCAAATTCTCACAACACCAAGTCTCAGTTAAGGAAAAGCTGACATAAACCTAGTCAGAAATGAAGGTTTGGGGATACTTTTCAAGGCAGAGAGTGTGACAAGGAAAGAATTGCAGAGAGTGAGATGGCCGTTACTGAGTGGAGTGAAGAGCAAACAGGTCGAGGTGGTGTGGGATATGATAGGACAGGATGGAGCAGGATAGGACAGGCTGAAACCATGCAGTTAGTCAGACTCAGGACAGGCAGAGTGACTTGGTACATACAATGAGGTGAGGGTGCAGAACTGAAAGAGACAAGACAATGAAATGAAGATTTTAATACCAGAACCTGAGGAATGGGGAGTGTGACTCAGAAATCAGGGGTGAATTTTGGGATGGGGGATATTGAGTTTGGGATGGGGAGTGATATTGTATTAGAAGGAATCTATTTTGAGATGAGAGGATGGAATGGGGTTTAGAAAGGTGGAGTGTGGTTTGAAAGAGTAGAATGAGATTTAGGTTGGGTGATTGGGGGCTTGAGTTGGAAGGAGTAGGATTTGGGATGAAGAGTGAAGTTTGGGATGGAGTGCCGGGTTTTAGAATAGGGAGTGGAGTTTGGGATGGAGTGCTGGGTTTTAGAACGGGGAAGTGGAGTTGGGATGGAGTGCTGGGTTTGAGAATGAGGAGTGGCATTTGGGATGGAGTGCTGGGGTTTAGAATGGGGAGTGGCATTTGGAATGGAGTGCTGGGATTTAGAATGGGGAAGTGGAGTTTGGGATGGAGTGCTGGGGTTTAGAATGGGGAGTGGAGTTTGGGATGGAGTGCTGGGGTTTAGAATGGGCAAGTG
>NC_057742.1:32978737-32997767 GCF_004010195.1 Chiloscyllium plagiosum | reverse complement strand
GATGGGGTGTTTGGGTTTGAGATGGGGACAATGGGGTTTAGGATAGAGAAGTGGACCTTTGGACAGGATAACTGGCATGTAATGTGTCGAGGATAATCTGGTGCTAGTTTTAAAGGGATTTCAGGAGGGGTTGCTTGGTCTGAGAGAGTGTTTCTGTGTATTGGGCAGGTCAGAAATTAAACGGTCTATTTTCTTTGTGGTGCTTCAATTTCTGGTTATACAAACATTCAGTCATAAATAAATCTTGCCTTTAAATGTTGAAGTATTGCCTCTGTCTGGACATTACTCATGTGAAATAAATTGGAACAGGGTGGGGCATAGAGCTTTAAAAAAACTGTTTTGCTGCAATGAATCATTTTTGTTCGCTGTAACAAGAAAAGTCAGGTGTGAGGAATTGGCACTGGATCACAAATTTAACTTCAAGTCTAAACAACGACTTAGAGAAATATTGGAATTTGTAAAGCACTGCAGGGTTCTCCTCCAGGTAGGTGCCAGATCATCTGTCTTTAAACAAATAGCTGATTTCAAAAGCTTAGATCATTCAGTTTGATGTAAACTGCTCAACTGATAAAGAACATGTTGGTGTTACTATTAGATAATTTTAAAGTGATCAGACTCCCTAGGATGAACTTTGTCAAGAAGATATACATGTGCAGGGTCAGATTTTATTTGCTACCCATGGAATCCTGGCTCGTGAAAGGCAAATATAATTTCTCGGAACTAAAAGCTCTCTCCAGTTCTGGTAGCTTTCATTCATCAGTAACATGCAGGAATGGATATATTTCTTTACCTAATGCAAAATTGTGTTGTACTCCCCAATTATATTAATTAACTTGATGAGTTAAAATCCTTGAACTTCCAACCTTTAATCCCTGAGGCAAGAGGCTACCAACTGATCCAAGGCTGCACATTTAGACATTTGCTAATGATGTTGGTGTATAGACAGGAAATGCTTAACATTCTCAATACAGCTTGCCTGACAAACTGGGAGAAATAAAGTACATAATGAGTTAAGTGTTTAGCTGGTGTGCATGTTTAAGCTCTGTGGTCGATTGACACATTACGCTGCTGGCTTCACTTGGATCTAGGTTTAATATTTCTCAGCTGAGCTGCCAGGTAAAATGTTGTGTTCATAGAAGTCTTTTTCAGTTCAGGGAGGGGAAAGTGGACACTGTCCAGTAAAAGAATCACAAGTGTACTTTCCATGAACCAATTGCAGAAGGCAGTCTTCGAGGCATTTCTGATTGCAACAGCGTTTTACTTTGGACTGAATCAGTGCAGGTAGAGTGAGGGGACAGAACACGGAGAGCTGGAGGAAATTTAAAATTCTTATAAGGAAGTTTGGATTGGGTTGTTAGAATTGCTAATGTGGTTACAGATTGTACAGAATGTTTCCTGCAAATACAGCTCTGTTAGAACTGTGAATTGTTTCCTAATTTTTTCCAAGCACTGCACTCATCAATGGTCAGAATCATAGCCAGTTAGTTCAGTTGCTGCTAATCCAGACTCCCTCAAGCAGAACCTTACTGTATTTGCGCTCTGATCAGTGGATCCAGGTTGCTGTCATTCCTACTTTCCTCCTGAATTCTTCATTGGTGAGTATGCCATTGTTTTGAACTTGTGTCGGCCTCTCATTGCCACTTGCCATCTGTGGCACCTGACAACTCAAAGTCAACACAGTCTGCCCCACTGATGCTGAGGGCTCCAGTTTTCACGAGATCTCATCGATGCTGTTCGCAGGAAAACAAAAACACGAACCCCCATCCGATTAGCTGCAAGTGGTCTAACTCCCTGCTGGCACGATTAGAGATGTTGGCATGCCAAAATTCAAGAATTTCTGTTGGATCACTACCCTCTACATTGTGAAGGGTGTTGCTCATGTTTTGCATCAGATAAAGTGGCCCAAGTATTATCAGGGGCAGGTAAAGTAGATGACAGGGGAAAGGTTTCAAATGGGAAGCCCCAGCGTGGAGTGAGGCAAAGCTTTATTGGGGATATCGTCTCTGATGCCTGATCTTGGGGTCTTTCCATGTGAGGGATATCGGATCGTGGAGAGGATTTCAGGGGAGACACGGGAAAGTTCTCTCTTCCTTTAAGCCCACATGCAGTGCTGTAAAGGCATTTAACATCTCCTCAAAGCGATCTTCATGTTCTGCGGCGTGGCAAGACCAGCTGACCACAGTTAAACCTGCAAAATCGGAGGTTGCCAGCTTCACTAAAATTACCGAGCGGTTCGATGCCTGTGGTTAGCACTGCTGCCTCACAGCTCCAAGGACCTGAGTTCATTTCCATCTTTGGGCAACTGTCTGTGTGGAATTTGCATGTCCTCCCTGTGTCTGTGTGAGTTCTCTCTGGGTGCTCTGGTTTCCTCCAACAGTCCGAGGATGTGCAGGTTAGGTGGGTTAGCCATGGGAAATGCAGGGGTAGGGTATGGGGGTGAGTCTAGGAGTGATGCTGTTCAGAGGGTCGGTGTGGACTCAGTGAGCTGAATGGCCTCTTTGCACTGCAGGGATTCTATGGAAACAGTTCAGCTGCTTGACCCTAGTCGACCTTTGTTAAATACTAAAAACTGGTTGGGTTTCAAGCAAACATGAGGAGGGGCTGCAGAATTAAAAGTAACTGTCACATCTATCAAGATCTTAGCAAATCCATTCTTAGCTGTCAAGATAACACCTAATGTTTCCTCTGGATTTGACCTGAATTTCAGGTCTCAATTCAAAAGCTGAAACCCTGAAAAAACCATTTAATTCTCTCTTGAGGTCATCTTGCTCTCCTCAGCCTCCGCCAGATGCAAACTAAGCCAATCGAGTTAATCATTTTCAAATGGTTGCGTATTAAAGGCTGAGATTGTCGGCTCTCATCCCCCATTAACAAATCCCTGAAAAGCTTGTGTGTATTAGTAATTAAAATATGTATCACATTTTCAGCTCCAGGATTTACCAGAGCAACGGCATCACCTTCTGGCCAACTTGTCAGGACAGCCTTCTGTTGGGAAGACAGCGTTGGATGGTTTAGGTTTGCCCCCAGCGCGGAAGGAGATTGTAAAGCTGGAGGTAATGTCAGCTACATCAATCCCCAGCTTTGAGGGCAGCAGAAAGACAGAGACTCTGGGAAGTGGGGAGACACCGAAGGAAATCAAAGGAATATTGAAAACACAGGGAGTCAGCGAGGAGAATAACAATGATGCTGAGAGTCACATCCTGCAGGAACAGCCCAGGAGATCTGAGGCGAGCAATGCAGCTGGTATACTAGCGGAGAGCAACTCTATTCCAAGTGCCCTGGTTGAAGAGTACAGCATAGAAACGGCAGACGTAACCCAGGGGCCGGACAAGAGTGGAAATGAAGTGAGACCAACTGAGAATGATACTTCAGACAAACCAAACTCCAGTGAAGTACAAAAGGGTGACCAGAGAGAAACAGCAGGTAAATATAATGCTTATCGCTCATTTCTTTAAAATCCTAATGTTGAGCTTTGCTTGTCATGCAGTTTATCCTTAATAGTAGCTACATTGCTTGGATCGCGTCTAGTGGTATTATTGCTGCTCTGTAACCCAGAGATTCAGATAATGTTCTGGGGGCCCTGGTTTGAATCCACCAGAGCAAATAGTGGAATTTGAATTCAATAAATATCTAGAATTAAGTGTGCAATGATGACCATGAATCCACTGCTGATTGTGGGGAAAAACCCCTCTGATTCCCTCATGCCCTTTAGGGAAGGATGCTACCGTCCTTACCTGGTCTGGCCTATGTGTGACTCCAGACCCACAGCAATATGGATGACTCTTAACAACCCTGTGTGCAATTAGGGATGGGTAAGAAATGCTGGTCTAGCCAGAGATGCCCTTATCCTGTAAATGAATTTTAAAAAGTCCTCTAATTATTTTCCTTATATACAATAAGTGCTTCTTAATTCTCCCTCAGAATGTGGCAAGTCCAGTTTTTATTGCCCATCCTTTAGAAGGTGGTGAACAATCTTATGAAATGTCTGCTGTCCATGTGCTGAACACTTTTCCATAATGCTGTTAGATAGAGTTCCAGAGTTTGACAATGAAGGAATAATGATAAATAACCAAGGGGTGTGACTTGAGGGGAATCTCAGAAGTGGCGATATTTCAAACTACATCCTGCTGAAATAACTCCACAGAGGCCAGTATTCTGTCACCACCTCACCCTTTATTTACACATGCGTAGTATTTGACACTGGGCCAGCTTCCTCAGAGACAGCTCTGAGTGAACAGAACCTCCTCTTTATATCTGTCAGCCAGGGGGTCCCGGATTGAACCCCAGATTAACAGCCCCAATCAGGGAATTCATATTCCATGAAGTCCACAGGCCGGCCTAATTACAATCACTGCCTTTGTCCTTTTATCTGGGCCATGGGTTGCTGATTTAGTGCACTGAGACTTTTACAGGTGGCTTTATTCTGACTAGGGACTGCAGTTGACTCTCCATGCGCAGTGTTTATTGGCTTCTCTCCATAATAAGAAACAGCCTAGGTTCCAGGAATCAAGGGCCTCATAAGATGTTGATGAGACAAGATTGGAATCCTACTCTAAAAATCTGAACACACTTGTGGAGGACTGATGTCTGGGGATCAATCTCTGCAAAATGAATGCAGTGGTATTAAATAAAAAGCTCAGACAATCTGCCACTAGCCTTCGACAACTTCAGCCACATTCCAGGCCTGGCCATGCCCTACGGATTGTGGATTTGTAGTTAACCATTGACAAGCTTCTATCAATAACTGAAACATCGTCATACTAGCACATAAGTCAGTTCCACAGTCTCTCGAAATGCATCACAATCAAGTGTCAGGAATTATTAACAAGCTACCCTATTGAATTCATTCAGTGGCGATATTGGCAGGGATTTTCTACTTCGGTTCTCCCTGGTCCATAACATTCTGCCAACAATGAGTGAAGAAAGGGAAAACCGTATTCATTAGTTGACAAGGCCATACTTTTTCATTGCATTTTCAGTGCGAGCAAAGTAAACATTGCAACATAGGAATGGAAGGAAGAGAATCTCCATACACATTCCTGTAGTTGGTCATGAAGCTGAGAGAGGCCAAGTAATGAAGTCAGTCAGTGCGGAGCAACATTCAAGAATGGCAATAGTCGTGTACTAAAGCAGTAGAATTTAAGACAGTTTGGAGGGGGTGGTCGATTGGGATTATCACTGGACTAGTGATCCAGAGATCTGGGCTAAAACCGTGAAGGCATATCCCAGCAGAGCAGATAGTGAAATTTGAATTCAGTTAATATATCTGAATATAATAAAAATTAGACTAATGGTGACCACGTAACCACTCATTGTTTGTAAAAGCCCATCTTGTTTTGCTACTATCCTTCATGAAATCTGTCATCTTGCCCTGATTGGGCCTGCGTGTGACTCCAGACCCACAGCAATGTGATTGACTCTTAACTGCCCTCTGGACATGGCCAGGTTAAATTACTCAGTTCAAGGGCAATAAATGTGGGCGTTGCCAGTGGCACTCACTGCCCATCAAAAATAAATCAGTAAATGGATCGTATGGTTGTTGTGCCTCAAGTTTTAGTCTCTGAAAAACGAGAAAACATTCAAGAGAAGGGAATGTTTCTGAGTATCAAAACTCTAAGTTATGAGGAGAAACCAATGAAAATATAATTTGCCAAACTAAAAAGGGAGCACCTGAAAATTGAATTTATTTGAAGCAATAAAGCTAGTTAATTAGTATTTAAGGTAGTAACTGCAATGAAAAAGCAAAATCTGGAATACTATTTTAGGTTGCTAGGGATCACATCTGTAAAGGTCTAACTTAGGACCGCTGTAAAGAATTCCTTCATAGAGAAAATGATTAAGCTGTGAAAATGAACTGCCAGATAGTGGAGGTGAAAAAAAACTGACATCATCTAAAATAAGAAGTAGGTACAGCAAAGGCAGGACATTAAGGTCATTCTGGATGGCTGAATTAAAATGACTCTTCATCATTTTCTTAAGAATTCAAGACTAGAGAAATGGAAAGTCAGTCTGGGTTCCTGTTCATGGTGCTGACTTAGTGATTGCTGTTGTGAAATACTTGGCTGGGGACGAAAACTAGATTTGCCTGTGTGCTCACTGTCTAGATCTCACTCCCTGGTGACAAGTTAATGGGGGAAACCTAAAATATTTGCAAGACAAGATTTAATTTTAAATCTAATTGTAATAGTAAATGTGGAGCTTTGATATTTTCAGTTAATGCGGTTAGAACCAGTGTAAGTATTGTTACTCCTTTTGCTGAGAGGTTAGTTTGAACATATTTCTGTTCCATTAATTCAGACACTGAAGGATCTGAAGAGCCAGAACAGGACAATTTCTCAACACCGCCTTCCTCACCACCATGGCACCAGAAAGACAACTGTTCCCTCCCGCAGTGGCAACCAGCTGATAACCTCTGCACATCGCAGGGGAAAGAGCAAGGCGAGGGCTACCTGAAACAGTTACTTGATGACGACAATGTGGAGCAATCCCTAACTCCAATTAACGTAGGAACTTCTGTCAAGGACAGGTACAGAGATTGAGAAGAAATCTTCCCTACCTTTCAGGTTCACTGCAATCCCTCCTGCTTTCCTCTCCTCCATTTATCTGTCTATCTCTGACTGGTTTGGTCAAATAGACCAGGTAACTCCTGTATTTCATGTCCACTCAGCCATGTTTGATATATGCCAGATCAGCAGCATGCTGTTTGACTGTGGGAGGTAGCACTGCTGAAGGTGGTTCTCTTCCTAACCAAATCTCATATAGGTGAGACTTATACAACAGGTAATTGGCAGCAATGATGGTTAGTTACCTTCAACGGGGCAACTGAGCAAATGTAGTGCCTGTGTGCCAGAGAATAGTGAGGCCACATTTGTTTAATCAGCCCAGCCTTTTCTTCAGGTACAGCCCTGAGCCTTTCTATTGCACAAGATACAGTGACATCAGTGAACATCAAATCATGAATGTAAAAAGAATTTAACATCCATCATCCGCTAACATCCACTATGTCACTCGCCAGCCTATGTCTTCCCAAACATGCACAAACAGATTCACAAAATTATTTTCGGATGCCATTCTCATTTATTCTGATTTAGATTAGATTAGATTACTTACAGTGTGGAAACATTTGTTTTGCTTCATGTAAAATGGCTGCTTTATATGTTAGAGATACTCATTAGCAAGAAATGAGTGTGAGTCCATTTCTATTTCCAGTTTGTTCCTCACTGAGTCATTGACTGATTTCTACAATTGTATGTACAATTCTAGTTCACCCTCTGGAACACCACCTAATATTATCTCAGTCTCAACCTCTCTGCTACAGGATCCCTCCCCACCCCCACCTCCCTCTCATTTATCTCTCCACTCTGCAGGCACCCTGCCTCTATTCCTGATGAAGGGCTTTTGCCTGAAACGTCGATTTTCCTGCTCCTCGGATGCTGCCTGACCTGCTCTGCTTTTCCAGCACCACTATAATCTACATGCTGTTATTAACTCAACCTGTGACTATTCAAATGCACATCCAGCTGGGCTTCAACCTTCTGTAATCTTGGCATCATCTCCTAATTCATACCAAATCTCAATTCACTCATCAAATCCCTCCATATTTCACCCCTCCCTATCTCTGTAACCTTGTCTGGCTGCATAATTCCCCAAGATATCTGTGTTCCTCTAATACTGGCTTCCTGAGCATCTCCATTTTCATCCCACCCCCGTCCATCACTGGTGGCTGTGCCTTCACCTGCTAGCACTCCATGATCTGGAATTCTCTTCCTAAACTCTCCCTCTCCCTATTTTCCTTCAAACTCACACATAACAGAACTGTTGCAATATATGTTAGCCTACTATGTCTACACTGGCTCTCTGTGCCATTCTCCTGCCTCTTCCTACTGTTTCTGTTTAACTTATAATCCAATGCCCTCTGTGAATGCCTCAGTTCACCATATTTCCAGGCTGTGCCCAACTACTCAATGTGACAATAAGGTCTTTTTCTGATGTCTCATTTTATCTTGCCCTCTCATCTTGATCCTTGTATGAGTGGGAACAGTTTATCCCTGTCTATGCTGTCCCCTGACGATTTTAAAAACTTGTTTTAATTTTTTTTATTCTTTCATGGGATGATGCCATCACTGGCTAGGCCAGTATTTATTACCCATCCCAGAGGGCAGTTAAGAGTCAACCACATTGCTGTGGGTCTGGAGTCACATGCCAGCCAGACAAGGAAGGCAGTCTCGTTCCCAAAGGAGATTAGTGAACCAGATGGGTTTCTTTTCCCCTGACAATCAACAATGGATTTATGGTCATCATTAGATTCTTTAATTCCAGATTTTCACTGAATTAAAATCCCACCATCTGCTGTGGTGGGATTTGAACTCTGATCCGCTGAATGTTATCTGGGTCTCTGGATTAACAGGTCAGTGATAATACTACTCAGCCAACACCTCCCCAAATTCATCTTAGCCTTCTCCTTGTCCGAGGAAAACAGACCTAATGTCTCCAATCTATCTTTATGACTGAAGTTTCTCACCCTGGAAACATTCTCATGCACCTCCTCTGCACAGTATCCAATGTGTTCACATCTTCCCTGAAGTGTAGTGCCCAGAACTGTACAGAATACTCCAGCTGAGGTCCAAACACTGTCCTATGCAAGCTCAGCATAAAATGCTCCTTAAACCTACCCCTCTGAATACACTTTTGGTTACATTTGCTAATATCTCCTCATCTGGCTTTGTATCAGAATTTTTTGTGCTCCCCTGAAAACACCTTGGAACATTTTACATTGCATTACAGATGAACAGAAGTCACTGTTAATATTATTGTATCTCATGAGTGTCCTCCACACCAGGTTGCAGAAACTGAAAGACGGGGAAGAGCAGTGGAAGAATAAAATGAACAAGAGACAGAGTGATGTTCATGTCCCACTGACTGAACGCTACAGTCAGCTCCAACAAGTCGAAGGTGCCTGGAAGAAAAAGGTAACAGAGTGATGACAGGTTGGAGTTGAAATGTGAGAGTGCTCAGTCATGCTGATAATGTAGAGCCAATCCCCTGCTTTCTTGAGGAATATTCATAAGGAAATGAAACTTGGGCTTGGAGGTACCAGCAGATTTTACTGGTCAGTGAAACACTCTATAATGTGATTCATAAATAGCAGAAGAACTGAATCAGGATCTTTATAATTAATCTTCTATTAACAGGAACTGTAGAAGATATTACATATCAACCCAAATATATCACAGAACCTAGTTGGTAACACCACCCTGCTGATATCCCTGGTTTAAATTTATATCTCAGTCAAGTTTATTTTCCCAGCAGTTACAAAATCATAGAATGGTTACAGTGTAGATGCAGGTCATTCAGTCCACCATGTCTGCACTGGCTCTCTGAATGAACTTCTCACTCCATGCCATGCTCCTGTTTCTTCCCTCTAACTAAGGATAATATTACTTTTCAAAATAACCAGCTAGCTCCCTTTTGAGTGACTCTTTGGTGGTGCATTCCAAACCCTTACAACTCAATGTCTGAGAGTGTTCCAAACCCTTACAACTCAATGTCTGTCCAAACCCTTACAACTCAATGTCTGAGAGTGTTCCAAACCCTTACAACTCAATGTCTGAGAGTGAGTTGTAAGGATTTGGAACACTCTCAGACATTGAGTTGTAAGGGTTTGGAACAATGTCTGAAACTCAATGTCTAAGAGTGTTCCACAGGAGTGAAAGACATTTATGATTTCTTCTTGTCAATGTTTAAAAGTGTGTCTGTGTCTGTGTGTGTGTGTGTCTGTGTGTCTGTGTGTGTGTGTGTGTCTGTGTGTGTGTGTGTAAACAGATTCTGTGATTAAATCATTCATTTTATAATGTGTATCAATTGTTAATGTTTAAGATATCACTGCTTGCATGTATGTCTGTGTAGAAGTAGACAGATTCTCTAATTAAATCATTTATTTCACAATGTGTATTTATTGTTAATGTTTAAAATGTTACTCTGTGTATGTATCTGTGTTTATGTCTATGTGTCTAGAGATTCTGTAATTAAGTCATTGATTTTATGACGTGCAATATTTACCAGAAACCAGAGCTTGTAAAATTCAGAAAATGACAAATGATGGAGTTTGCCTCTTTCAAGTTGTGACTGCAGTATTAATGCATTAAGCCCAAGTCGACCAATAGCTCAGCTTTTTATAGCAGTGCACTGCTGAATTGTGAACTCCAAGACCGCTCCTAGTCTGATCCCAGGTCTGTGCTGAGTTAACTGATTGATGTCGCTGGCAGAGGTATTCCATTTTGGCTTCTGTATCCGTCGGCTTGGAAAGGAACAATTGATAAGGATTAAACTTAGCAAAGTATTCAAATTTTTGATGCTCATGTATCAAACAAATCTATTCATCAATCCTGATCCTATTTGAAGCAAAGCATCCAGACAACTGCAGTACGCAGACACGTCACAAACTGCGAACTTCCCTCCCAGGTGGGTTCCTTTCGAAGACTGTCAAAATTGTCCTTCTCATGAGAGTGAAATAGCTGGCGAAAACCAGTGCTTAAACTTTGAATCATTGCCTCAGTCTTCCTTGTTTGGAATCTGAATACTATTCATCATCAACACAAAGCCCCGGGGTAGCTGACAGATGAAAATGGAAGTTTAATTCAAGAATTCCATTGCTGTTGAGGAAACATGCAGGGTAGAGG
This sequence comes from Chiloscyllium plagiosum, assembly GCF_004010195.1. Classification (NCBI taxonomy): domain Eukaryota; kingdom Metazoa; phylum Chordata; class Chondrichthyes; order Orectolobiformes; family Hemiscylliidae; genus Chiloscyllium; species Chiloscyllium plagiosum. The sequence goes on along the minus strand of NC_057742.1, from coordinate 32,987,088 downwards.
GCAGAGGGCACACAGATTTCAGGGCAGAGGGCACACAGGGTAGAGGACAGAGGGTACACAGGGTAGAGGACAGAGGGCACGCAAGGTTCAGGGCAGAGGGCACACAGGGTAGAGGGCAGAGGCCACACAGGGAACAAGGTAGAGGACACACAGGGTTCTGGGCAGAGGACATTCTAGAAGTGTGGTCTCTGGGACTGGCCAAAAGGACAATGTTGCCATTGACTCCTGCATGACAATTTCACAAACACGTGATTGAATGCAAAGTGCTTGGGACATCTTGAGGTCATATAAATGCTCCTCCTTTTAGTTATTCTGTGGCTTGCTATTCACCTGAGGCTACATTCTGTTCCAGTGATGTTTGTGGTACAATTGTGAAAAGAAATCGAGGGTCATTCATTTTCACTGTCTCTGAAAGGAATGTTGCAAACATCCTGGAGTCCTTTTCCACCCGTATATTAGTAGACTCAGTTCGAATCCCTCAGCAACTGCGAACATTTGAAGACTGATTTACCAGTTAAGGAATTCAACTGAAAGCCAGGCCAAGAGAAAACTTACTTCCTTCATCCTTAGCTCCCATTGTATCCACCCTTCCCCCAAATCTGTCTCAACATCCAGTGTGCTTCGCTAATTTGATGTATATGTTCACTACCTCATCTGAGAACTCTTTCCTTTCGATATATCTCTGCCTCTATCTTTTTTTCCTTTTCGTCTTGAATATAGGGAGAAGATGGGTATCTGAGTGATGCAGAGCAGCCTCAGTACTGGGTAAGAGCACAAGTCAAAGATAAGGCCATGGGGGGGGGGAACAAAATGACACCATGTAAACCAGGAATAAAGTATGTTGCATGACTGAGGAAAATGCTTTTAGTTGGTCAAGCCCATCATAACCCCTCTGCCACTAAACATCACATCTCCTGTATAGAACACCCCTCCCTGAAACTGTGAGTTACAGGAACAGGCAGGATCGGTTCTCCTTGCCAATCTTGGAACTTCAATCATTGATTTATTTTTTGTGTGCATTACTCCTTACATTACCCGTGGTTGGTATCTCCCTCAACCTGACTGGTGTTCTCTTGCTGGTTACTGCATAGGAACAAGTGCATAAACAAACAAACCTGTCATTTCGGTTACAAGGAATGAACCCTGCAGTTGGAGTTCAAACAGACTCACCGTCCAAGGGACACTACAGTTGTACATAGCAAAATCCGAAGCAAACTTCAAAATCTCAGTACAGCTTGTAAAATAAAATTCACCATCACTTCAATTAACTCCCTATCCAATTTAATGGCAGTTAAGTGTGAGATGTACAACTTCTTGAAAGAACAAAGAGTGAATTAAGTAAATCTGAGTCTCCGAGTTATTCTACAGTCTGCACCCAACACTGGGAAGACAGAACTGTGTGGTTTGTACCCTATAGTCCCAATACTCTGCATCCCATCTTTCAGCTGATCTATTTGGGGTGGCTCAGTGGCTCAGTGGTTAGCACTGCTACCTCACAGAGCTAGGGACCCGGGTTCAATCCCTGCCTCGGGCAACTGTCTGTGTGGAGTTTGCACATTCTCCCCATGTCTGTGTGGGTTTCCTCCGGTTTCCTTCCACCATCCAAAGATGTCAGGTGAATTAGCTATGCCAAATTGCCTGTAGTGTTAGGTGTATTAGTCAGAGGTAAATGTAGGGGAATGGGTCTGGGTGTGTTGCTCTTCAGGGGGTTGGTGTGGACTTGTTGGGCTGAAGGGCCTGTTCCTAGACTGTAGGGAATCTAATCTAATCAATAGTGACTGCCTGCAGTTCAGATGGAAACAAAATTGTGTCTACTTGTGGAGCACTAACAAGCTGAAACATTTACTTCACAGTTTAAAGACTAACTTCACATGGATGCATTCCTTGGTCCTTTCATTTCAATTCTCACCCATCATGCTGCATATATGGCTGCATGATTAGTTAGTTTCTGATCATTTCATATCATTCCATCTCTGCTGAGAATCACTCTTCATTATCCCAATGAAATCAAATCTATCCTTTAATTTATTTATCTATTTTTCCCAAACAGCCATATACTATGCAGGTGACAGGGGATATGTTAAAGGAGTCACTGGAAAAAGTTAAAAGCTGCTGGAGTACACTTCTGTGGGATTGTTTTTGTTATTGCTTAACTTTACATCTGTGGAGCTGTAGCTCTGTGACAGGCAACACCTTCAGGAGAATTGGGGAAGAAATCCAGAGGGACGGGATGGAAAGTCAAAGGTGAAAGGTTTTTTGTTTAAATTCAATCATGGGATGTGAGCTTCTTAGGCCATTTATTGCCCATCCCTAATTGCTCAGAGAGCATGTAAGAGTCAACTACATTGCTGAGGGTCTGGAGTCACATGTAGGCCTGATCAGGTAAGGATGACAGGTTTCCTTCCCTGAAGAGCTTGCCTGATACAGCAGCTTCTTTTACTGACTCCCCGTGAAAACCACTAGATCCGGTCAGTGACTCCCCACTGAAACCAGCAGCTCTTGTTACTGATTCCCCACTGAGACCAGCAGCTCCTGTTACTGACTCTCCACTGAGACCAGCTGCTCCTGTTACTGACTCCCCAATGAGACCAACACCTTCTGTTACTGATTCCCCACTGAGACCAGCAGCTCCTGTTACTGATTCCCCACTGAGACCAGCAGCTCCTGTTACTGACTCTCCACTGAGACGAGCTGCTCCTGTTACTGACTCCCCAATGAGACCAACACCTTCTGTTACTGATTCCCCACTGAGACCAGCAGCTCCTGTTACTGACTCCCCACTGAGACCAGCACCTTCTGTTATTGATTCCCCACTGAGACGAGCTGCTCCTGATATTGATTCCCCACTGAGACCAGCTGCTCCTGTCAGTGACTCCCCATTGAGACCAGCAGCTCCTGTTACTGATTCCCCAGTGAAACCAGCAGCTCCTGTCAGTGACTCCCCACTGAGACCAGCAGCTCCTGTCAGTCACTCCCCACTGAGACCAACAGCTCCTGTTACTGACTCCCCACTGAGACCAGCAGCTCCTGTTACTGACTCCCCACTGAGACCAGCAGCTCCTCTTCCTGTACATTAGTGGCCCAGATGGATTCTTCCCCCAACAATCATTTCACAGTCATTAGTAGACCCCTAATTCCAGATTCTTTATTGAATTCTTTCAACCATCTGTTATGGCAGGATTTGAACCCAGGTCCGCAGAACATTAGCTGAATTTCCAGATTAATAGTTTTGCAATAATACCACAAGGACATCACAACTATTGATGCTCCTGCGTTCCATCTCATGGTTTAACAATAGGAATAACAGCTGCCCAACACCCTGGGAAATTGGTCATTGGCTAGAATCCTTTATGGTGTAATTTTATTTACAAGATATTTCCTGCAGAGTGACACAATCTTGCTTTCATCTGTAATTAGTATTAGTAGTAGTGATTCAATAATCCTAGTGATTCAAACTTTGGTTTTCCACCTTTAACTATTCATTGCCTTGCTTTTACGTTTAATTTCTGAGGTCATACAAGATGTTGCTTGGATACTGCTGCATAAATGGATTTTTGAGACAAGCTCCTTCTATTATTTAAATAAATTAAGGAATTGTGTATTTGTGTTGGCTTTGCACTTGTCCCTGGCTGCCCTGTCATATCCTGTTCTAACTTTTCTCCATTCTGTCTCTCCTGGCACCTGTAGGACCCAGTCTATTCCTCTATCTATCCCCCTGCTAATAGACCATGCCAGTACATCATGTATGACCAGGTGAGCTCCTTCCCTATCCATCATTCATGCCTGTTAACGTATAAGCTGAGATACTCAATGCATGCTGCTGAGTGACATCTCAGCACTAACCGTGGCTGTGGGTTTCCGATCTGGCCCAATGTTTACTCTGTCAGTGGACCAGTCACAAAGTTACAATTGAGCTGATGCAGTTTTCACATCTACTTTCAGTTTTTCTTTATCATTCTTCTGTCTCTTTCTTTCTCTTCTTGAAGGAAGCATTTTCTCACAAGCTCAGAGAAGCGACGTTCAGTCAGAGTGGCCCTGAGTGTCTGTGGAGACGAAAGGTGACAGTTTATCTATTTCCTGTGTTTGGTTTGAGTGTATAGAGAATAATGGATATCTAGGAATAACCCCCTCCCCTTTACCTGTATAATCTGTTCCCCAGACAGCCTCCTTTTACAATTCCCACTGGAGAAAGACATGACGACTTGGGAACTTGGGGAAAATAGTGGTGATATCTTGGGGACAGTCCATGTCACAGTAGAGGAGGTGTTGGATGGATTAGAATGTATGAAGGTGATAAATCTCCTGGCCCTGACCAAATATATCGAAGGACGCTGCAAGAGGCTAGAGAAGAAATTGCTGGCTGATATTTTTACATCATTGTTAGCTGTGGTTGAGGTCGCTGAAGTCTGGAGGATAGCGAATGTTGTGTCCTTATTCAAGAAGGGCTGCAAAGTAACACCTGGGAACTATAGACCAGTAAGCCTAACATCTGTGATGGGTAACTTATTTGAGAAGATTCTGAGGGATAAGATATACATGTATTTGGAAAGACAGGGTTTGATTAGGAATAGTCAGCATGGCTTTGTATAGTCAGCATGGCTTTGTGTGTGGGAGATCATGCCTCACAAATTTGTTAGAGTTCTTTGATGAAATTACCAGGAAGGTTGATGAAGGTAGGGCAGTCAGTGTAGTCTATGTGGATGTCAGTAAGACCTTTCATAAGTTTCCACATGGTAGGATGCTCTGGAAGGTTAGATCGCATGGAATCCAGGGGGAACTGGCTAATTGGATACACAGTTGGCTTGATGTAGAAAACAGAGGGTAATAATGGAAGGATGCTTGTCGGACTGGAGGCCTGTGATTAATGGTGTACCTCAGGGGACGGTGCTGGGCCCATTGCTGTGTGTTATTTATATCACTGATTTGGATGAGAATGTACAAATCATGATTAGTAAGTTTGCAGATGACGGGAAAATAGACAGTGAGGAAGATGATCAGAAATTGCAGCAGGACCTTGATCAGCTTGGGAAGTGGGCTGAGAAGTGGTCAATGGAGTTTAATACAGATAAGTGTGAGGTTTTGCATTTTGGGAAGTCAAATCAAGGTAGAAGTTTCATGGTGAATGGTAAGGCCTTAGGAGTGTAATGGAATAGAGGGACCCTGGAGTTCAGGTGCAGCGTTCTCTGAAAGTGGAGTCCCAGGTAGACAGGGCAGTGAAGGCAGCTTTTGGCACACTGGCCTTCATCAGTCAGGGCATTGAGTATAGAAGCTGGGAAGTAATGTTGCTGTTTTACAGAATGTTGGTAAGGCTGCACTTGGAGTATTGTGTTCAGTTTTGGTCACCTTGCTATAGGAAGGATGTTATTAAACTGGAAAGACTGCAAAGAAATTTATAATGATGCTGCCAGTACTCAAAGGTCTGAGTTATAGGGGAGAGTTTGGACAAGCTAGGACCTTTTCTTTTAGAGCATAGGAGATTGAGGGGAAATCGTACGTAAGTTATAGGTGTATAAGTGTATAAGATCAAGGGATGCATGGATAGGTGAATGCACTCAGCCTTTTTCCCAGGGTTGGGGAATCGAGGACTAGAGGGCATCAGTTTAAGGTTAGTGAGGGAAGAATAAAAGGGAATCTGAGGGGCAACTTTTTTACACAGAAGGGGGTACGCATATGGAATGAGCTGCCAGTGGAAGTGGTTGAAGCGGGTACATTAACAAAATTCAAAAGGCATTTGGATAAATACATGGATAGGAAAAATTTAGAAGGATATGGGCCAAGTGCAGGGAAATAGGGTTAGCGTAGATGGACATTTTGGTCGGCATGGACCAGTTTGGGCTGAAGGGTCTGTCTCCGTGCTATAGGACTCTAAAACTTTATAACACTGAGAATAAAGTATAATTTGTAAAATCCTCGAGATTTATTCCTGAGCACAAGCATGCAGTGTCCTCCATTCTGCATGTGGGTGACCCTGTGTTCAGGGTGTTCCAGAGTGTGCAGTGTCCAATCAGTTCTGTCTGGTGTCACTATACCACTCTACCTCCTGCTGGAAATAATTCAGTTTGGCAAGGCGGAAGATGTGGCGGTGTTTTTGCTCCTATAGTTGTGCCAACATTGATTAGAATCCCCACCGTGTGGAAATAGGCCATTTGGCCCAACAAGTCCGTACCGACCCTCCGAAGAGTAACCCACCCAGACCCATTCCCCTACCCTCCATTTACCCCTGACTAATGCACCTAGCCTACACATCCCTGAACACTAAGGGCAATTTAGCATGGCCACCATATCTTTGGATTGAATTGTGAGAAGAAACCCATGTAGACGTGGGGAGAATGTGCAAACTCCACACAGACAGTTGCCCAAGGCTGGAATTGAACCCGGTTCCCTGGCACTGTGAGGCAGTAGTGCTAACCACTGAGCCACCGTGCCACCTTGATTCGCCAGAGAACCTGCCATTGGGATACATATCCATTAATATCAGGAGAACAGGCATCAGCAATTAGTAACATTCCCTCAGAAGTCTTTTTACATTATTTGTTTATGGGATGTGGGCATTGCTGGCATGGTCTGTAGCATTTGTTGTTCATCCTTGGGAGCAGTTAAGAGTCAACCACATTGCTGTCGGTCTGGAGTTACATGTAGACCACAGCAGGTAATGTTTGATTCCCTCAAGGACATTAATGAATCAGATAGGTTTTACAGCAATCAATAATATTTTCATGGCCAGTGTCATTGATACTACCTTTCAACTGCACATTACTATTAACTGAATTAAAATGTCACCAGCTGCCCTTTTGGGATTTGAGCCTGTCCCTCTCAGAGCACTGCTTTAGGTCTCTGCATTACTGCCTTACATATACCTCTGTCTAAAAGGACTGCAATCTAATCAAAACGTTGGAAAAGTACAGTTCACAACATTGAAACTTGTCACCCTGCATTTGCATTATAATGGTGATTATTGGACTTTGCGTTGCTGCTCTGTCCTGCAATACGTAAATTTGATCTGTAAGCAACACAGGTCATTGTTTTGCAATGTGCCTTCCAAGCGATTCAAGATCCCCCACCTGGAGTTTACTCAAAAATTACACCACATCGCCTTATAATCACTCCCTGGTATCCAATTATCTGCTTGTGTGTGAGGTAGATACACAGATATGTGTGCAGAATAGAAGATTGTGGGTGATCTGGTTGAGCTGTTTAATAGGATTTGGCAGGGCAGATTACAGAGAAATTCCTCTAGTGGGCAAATCAAGAAGCATAGTACATAATCTTAAAATTGCTAGAAAGAGTGACATGTTGCTGAATCTTTTCACCTTGCACCCACTAGGACAAACACAAAAATGCCAAATTTCAAACAATCACAACAAAGTATACCATTGGAGAAGTTTGGTTGGCAACTCCTTTCAGACCCCACCCCTCCAATCGTAACAAGAACAGAACGCCCTTGGTGCTCACCTTCCACCCTACCAACCTTTGCATAAACCAAATCATCCGCCGACATTTCCGCCACCTCCAAACAGACCCCACGGCCAGGGATATAATTCCCTCCCCATCTCTTTCTGCCTTCCGCAAAGACCGTTCCCTCTGTGACTACCTGGTCAGGTCCACGCCCCCNNGGACTTGTTGGGCCGAAGGGCCTGTTTCCACACTGTAATGTAATCTAATCTAAAAAAAACTGTGAGGGGACTTAATGTTTTACGTCTGACATGACTTCTTCAGAAATTCTGTTTCTCTCGACATAGACTTGTATTGCCCCGTTGCGGTCTCCTCTACATTGGGGAGACTCTCCTCCCTCACCTCTATCCAAGGCCCTAAAGGAGCCTTCCACATCCATCAAAGTTTTACCTGCACATCCACCAATATCATTTATTGTATTCATTGCTACCGATGCGGTCTCCTCTACATTTGGGAGACTGGATGCCTCCTAGCAGAGCATTTTAGGGAACATCTCTGAGTCACCTGCACCAATCAACCACACCGTCCTGTGGCCCAACATTTCAACTCCCCCTCCCACTCTGCCGAGGACATGGAGGTCCTGGGCCTCCTTCACTGCCGCTCCCTCACCACCAGACGCCTGGAGGAAGAACGCCACATCTTCCGCCTCGAAACACTTCAACCCCAGGGCATCAATGTGGACTTCAACAGTTTCCTCATTTCCCCTTCCCCCACCTCATCCTAGTTCCAAACTCCAGCTCAGCACTGTCCCCATGACTTGTCCTACCTGCCTATCTTTTTTTCCACCTATCCACTCCACCCTCCTCCCTGACCTATCACCTTCATCCTCTTCACCTATTGTACTCTATGCTACTTTCACTCCACCCCCACCCTCCTCTAGCTTATCTCTCCATGCTTCA
>NC_057742.1:32974520-32978446 GCF_004010195.1 Chiloscyllium plagiosum | reverse complement strand
CCTCTAGCTTATCTCTCCACTCTTCAGGCTCTCTGCCTGTATTCCTGATGAAGAGCTTTTGCCCGAAACGTGGATTTTACTGCTCCTCGGACGCTGCCTGAAATGCTGTGTTTTTCCAGCACCACTCTAATCTAAACTCCTTTCTGATTAGCCAAGGCATTGCCATGGAGAAAGCAGTGGGGTGCTGACAGCTCCCTAACCTCATGGGTGAATAAAGAAAAACAAGGTTTGAAGAGGTTCAAATTTTATAGACAACAGGTTCCTGTTGATAAATGTTACAGCTTCAGCTGCTTCATCAATGCCCTTCCCTCCATCATAAGGTCAGAATTTAGGATGTTCACTGATGATTGTACAATGTTCAGCATAATTTGTGACTCCTTAGATAATGAAGCAGTCTATGTCCAAATATAACAAGACCTGAATGATATCTAGCTTGGGTTGAGAAGTGGAAATATTTTAGCTCCCCCTTCTCAATGCAGGAATGACCATTTCCAACAAGAAAGAATCTAACCATTGCCTCTTGACATTCAATGGCATTACCGCTGCCGAATCCTCCACTATAAACATCCTGTAGATTACTATTGGTCGGAAACTGAACTGGACCAGCCATATAAATACTATGGCTACAAGTGCAGGCAGAAGACTGGGATTTCAGTGGTGAATAACTCATCTTCTGACTCCCTAAAGCCTGTACACTATCTGTGAGGTACAAGTTAGGAGTGTGATAGAACAATTGCCATTTGCTTGGATGGATGCAGCTCCAATAATACTAATTGCAGCTCAGGCATGTCCTGAACCATGTCCAGGAGTTGAGATGATTTACTTGCAACAACCACAATCATCATCCTCGTGCCAGTGGTGATCTTTCTTTCCCCAGATTCCCATTGACTCCAGTTTTACTACAGCAGCTTGATACCACTTACAGTCAAAAAGCTGCCTTGATGTCAAAGGCAGCCATTCTCACCTCATCTCTAGTGTTCAGTTCTTTTTATGTTAGGGTGGCATAGTGGCTCAGTGGCTAGCACTGCTGCCTCACAGCACCAGGGACCCAGGTTTGGTTCCAGCCTCGGGCGACTGTCTGTGTGGAGTTTACACATTCTCACTGTGTCTGCGTGGACTTCCTCCCGCAGGTCAGGTGAATTGGCCGTACTAAATTGCCCATAGTGTCAGGTGCATTAGTCAGAGGTAAATGGGTCTGGGTGGCTTACTCTTCAGAAAGTTGGTGTGGACTTGTTGGGCCGAAGGGCCTGCTTCCACACAGTAGGGAACCTAATCTAAAACAACAGAGGCTATATTGCAGTCAGGAGCTGAGTGACCCTGGCAGAATCATTGCTGAGCAAGTGTCATTTGAAACTTCTGTTGACAACCTCTACTATTACTTTGCTGGTGATCAAGAATAGACCGATAGGGGGTAATTGGCTAAATGGATTTGACCTGCTTATTGTGGACAGGACATATCTCAAACATCTTCCATATTGTTGGGTTGATGCCAGTGTTGCAGCTGTACTGGAAGAATTTGACTGAGGGCTTGACTAATTCGGGAGCATAAGATTTTAGAAGTGTTGCCGGAATGTTGTCAGGCTTTACACTGTCCTTCAGCTGTTATTGGATAGCTCATAGAGTGAATCAAATTGGTCAAAAGCTAGCAACTGCAGAGAAGGCCGTGATGAATTAACCACAAGGCATTTTTAGCTGATGTTAGTACAAATGCTTCTGCTTTATCATTTCTACCAATGTGCTTGGCTCACCAGCATTGAGGATGGGGGTATTTGTGGGACCTCCTCCTCTTGTTAGTTGTTTAATTGCCCACCACCATTCATGTGGCAAAATTGCAGAGCTTTGAACTGATCCTTTGATTATGCTGTCTATTGGATGCTTCTTCCACTGTTTGGCATGCACATAGCCGAGTGTTGCTCCTGGCCTTCTCTCCTGCACTCTTCATTGTTCAGAGTTGATCTCCTGGTTTGAAGGTAATGATTGATTGAGGGATCTGCCGGGCCACTAAGTAATAGATTGTGGATAACTACAATTTCGTCGCTGCTGATGGCCCGCAGCATGGCCTGGAGTCTGAAATAAGAACAAAGTACTGGAGAAACTCAGCAGGTATGGCAGCATTTTGGAGAGAGAAACAGAGTTGATGCTTCAAATCCAATGTGACTTCTTGAGGACACTTGGAGTCTGTCCCATTGAGCACTGTGGTATGACCACACAAAAGAGTGAAGGGTTTCCACATTGTGAAGTCAGGCCTTTGTCTCACAAGGATTTTGCTATGGTCACTCCTACCAATACAGTCATGGGCAGATGCCAGGTAGATTGGCAAGGATGAGTTCAAGTACGTTTTTCCTTTCTGTTGCTTCTCTTACAATTGCCATAGACCAAGTCTAACAGTTAGTTCCTTTGGGAATCAACAAGTGTGGTCAGTACTGATACTGTCAAGCTTGTCTGGCAATGGACACTGACATCCTTGCTATCCTCAAAGCTTTCTCCAAGTGATATTCAATTGAACTGATTCATCAGCTAAAAGGGTTGCGCTGGCAGTAAGCACTACAAAGTTTCTTTGCCCATGCATGACCTGTTGCCCAGAACAGATTCCATGGGAGTCTGGAGTTGATGTTGAGGACTCCCAGAGCAATTCCCTCTCAACTGTCTACCACTATGCTGCCACCTCAGTTGGGTATGTCCTGCTGTGAGACAATACATGTCCAGGGATAGTGGTACCGTTTTCTGAGACATTTTAAGGTATGATTCCTAGAGTATTATTGTATGAGTTTGTTGCTTGAATATTATGTGGGACAGCTCTTTCCATTTTTGACACAAGCCCCTAAATATTTGTAAGGAGGACTTTTGCAGTGTCGATGAGGCTATATTTGCCATTCTTGCTTCTAATACCTAGGTTAATGCTTGCTGGTCTACCCTGTTGCAATCCTTTCTTTCGAATATGTAGTGATGTTGATATAACTAGTATCTGATTGGCCACTTCAGGGAGCAGTTAAGATTCAGCTACATCACTGTGAGGTTCACGTCATATGTAGGCCTGATCAGTAAAGGATGGCAGGTTGGCCTTCGTAAAAGGCATTGCTGGGTTTTTATGACAATTGGCAGTGGCTACATGATCCCCAATAAATAGCATTTTTTTAAAAAATTCTATATTTATTTTCTGAATTTAAATTTTACCACTTACCTTGATGGGATTCAAGCCCATATATGCAGAGCAGTTCTGAAGAAAGGTCATTGGACCTGAAATATTGACTCTGTTTTCTTTCCGACAGATAGAGTCATAGAGTCATAGAGCTGTACAGCATGGAAACAGACCCTTCGGTCCAACCCGTCCATGTCGACCAGATATCCCAACCCAATCTAGTCCCACCTGCCAGCACCCGGCCCATATCCCTCCAAACCCTTCCTATTCATATACCCATCCAAATGCCTCTTAAATGTTGCAATTGTACCAGTCTCCACCACATCCTCTGGCAGCTCATTCCAAACATGTACCACCCTCTGCATAAAACGTTGCCCCTTAGGTCTCTTTTGTATCTTTCCCCTCTCACCCTAAACCTATGCCCTCTAGTTTTGGACACCCTGACCCCAGGGAAGAAGCTTTGTCTATTTATCCTATCCATGCCCCTCATAATTTTGTAAACCTCCATAAGGTCACCCCTCAGCCTCTGACGCTCCAGGGTAAACAGCCCCAGCCTGTTCAGCCTCTCCCTATAGCTCAGATCCTCCAACGCTGGCAACATCGTTATAAGTCTTTTCTGAACCGTTTCAAGTTTCACAACATCTTTCCGATAGGAAGGAGACCAGAATTGCACGCAATATTCCAACAGTGGCCTAACCAATGTCCTGTACAGCCGCAACATGACCTCCCAGCTCCTGTACTCAATACTCTGACCAATAAAGGAAAGCATACCAAACGCCTTCTTCAC
>NC_057742.1:32940223-32968838 GCF_004010195.1 Chiloscyllium plagiosum | reverse complement strand
TCCCCAAGGTGCTCACCTACCTCTAATTCTAACACCTGGCCTGGTTCGTTACCCAGAACCAAATCCAGTATGGCCTCACCTCTTGTTGGCCTGTCTACATATTGTGTCAGGAAACTCTCCTGCACACATTGAACAAACACTGACCCATCTAACGAACTTGAGCTATAGCTTTCCCAATCAATATCAGGAAAGTTAAAGTCCCCCATAACAACCACCCTATTACTGTCACTCATCTCCTGAATCAGCTTCCCTATCCTTTCTTCAATGATTCTAGGGCTATTAGGAGGCCTGTAAAAGACTCCTAACAGGGTGACCTGACCTTTCCTATTCCTAACCTCAGCCCAAACTACCTCAGATGGTGAGTCTTCATCCATCGTCCTTTCCACCGCTGTAATACTATCTTTGACAAGCAATGCCACACCTCCCCCTCTTTTACCCCCATCTCTGACCCTACTAAAACATTTAAAACCTGGAACCTGCCACAGCCAATCCTGTCCCTGTTCTACCCATGTCTCCGTAATAGCCACAACATCGATGTCCCAGGTACCAACCCACGCTGCAAGTTCACCTTCCTTATTTCGTATACTTCTTGCATTGAAGTATATACACTTCAAGCCACTTTCCTGTTTACAGGTACCCTCCTTTGAGATTGATGCCATGTTCCTAACCTCCCTACACTCCAGGTCCTGCACGCTAACGCTACAGTCTGGGTTCCCATGCCCCTGCAGAGTTAGTTTAAACCCCCCCCCAGAGCACTAGCAAACCTCCCACCAAGGGTACTGGTACCCCTCAGGTTCAGGTGCAGACCATCCTGTTTATAGAGGTCCCACCTTCCCCAGAAAGAACCCCAGTTATCCAAATACCGGAATCCCTCCCTCCTGCACCATCCCTGTAGCCACGCATTTAACAGTTCTCTCTCCCTATTCCTCGACTCTCTATCACGTGGCACGGGTAACAAACCAGAGACAACAACTCTGTTCGTTCTAACTTTGAGCTTCCAACCTAGCTCCCTGAAAGCCTGCCTAACATCCTCAGCGCTCCTCCTACCTATGTCATTGGTGCCAATAAGAAGTGCTTTGTCAATCCTCTTCTTCTTCCAATGAAATGTCCTTCCTCCAACAATACCCCTTTGTTCAGAAAGTGTCTGTTCAACTGCTCCAGCTAATGCCCCTCACTGTTGCCATCTACTGCTGGATGTTCTGGCACAACCTCGAACTCCCCTGCTCAGCACCAATGCAGTCTTCTGGCACCTCACCCTGAGCTGTAGACGATACAAATATCTCTGCTAGCAGCCTCACAATTTCTTCTCCAGCTTCCACAATGTCCTGGGATACCCTTGATCAGGTCCCAGGAATTTATCTACCTTTATGCTTTTTAAAACCTCTAGCTCCTCCTCTTCTGTAATGTGGACTGTTTTCAAGGCATCATTATTGATTTACCCAAGTTCCCTAACATCCATGCCTTTCTCCACAGTAAACACTGACGGAAAATATTTGTTTAGTATCTCACCCATCTCCTGTGGTTTCACACATAGACAGCCTCATTAATCTGTGGGGCCCTATTCTCCCTTTAGTTGCTCTTTAGCCCTTAAATGTACTAGTGGAATCTCTGTGGATTCTCCCTAATCTTACCTGCCAAAGCTACCTCATATTCTCTTTTTGCCCTCCTGATTTCCCTCTTAAGTATGCCCCTATTCATTTTATACTCCTCAAGGGATTCACTTGCTCCCAGCAGTTGCCACCTGACATATGCCTCCTTTTGCTTAACCAGATCCTTAATATCTCTCATCATCCATCATACACCAAGCAGCCTTGTTCTTCACACTAACAGGAACATAACTGTCTCTGAAGTCTCAATATCTCACTTTTAAAAGTCTACAACTTGCCAGTCATCCTTTTACCTGTGAACAGCCTCCCCCAATCCACTTTTGAAACTTTCTGTCTGATACCATAAAATTGGCCTTGCTCCAATTTAGAACTTTAACTTTTGTACAAGGCTATAACGTTTCCATAACTATTTTAAAACTAATAGAATGATGGTTACTGCTCCCAAGTGCTCCCTCACTGACACCTCAGTCACTTGCCCTGCCTTATTTCCCAAGAGAAGGTCGAGCTTTGCTCCTTCTCTAGTAGATGCATTTTGAGAACGAAAATTTTCTTGAACACACTTAACAAATTCCTCGTCATCCAAACTCTTAACACTATGGCAGTCCCAGTTTATGTTTGGAAAATTAAAACCCCTACAGCTATCTGGATCTTCTCATCTTTATACTGATATAAACGTTTATGCAATGTGAATTTGAGGTTTCACCTTTACACAACATTTTCTCTAAGCTTTTTTTTGAGTTCCCTGCCCAAAGGCACACCTGACCCCAGAGTCACAAACTCCACTAAGTCTAGGACAGGGAGGCAGGTCTTGAATCCACCCCAACAGGTATGAGAATTGAACACTGTACTGTTGGCACCAATCTGATCCTCATTAGCCCCAAGCTGTATCCCAAGAAGTCCAACTTGATGTGACAACGTAGACATGTACTTGTAGCCTGGATAATGATGTTCAAGGCCCTGATTTCTTTCCATCATGTAGTTGACATGGAATCTCTCTATTTTTACCACCTGTCATTGGCATGTGTGAGAACGATTGACAAGTTGGCATGCAACCTTCATGGGAGGCATTTCTAACTGGCCCCACAGAGGTAACTCTTGATGATAAAACAGTGTAACAGTGTGGGAAACATTGATTAGAAAGATTATTGCTTTTTGCTTGAGTGCACAATGGACAAGATGTTATGGACACAGTACACAGGTCCACATTAAGTAAGACTCCATAAATTTCACTAGAGACAAAACAAAACTGCAGATGCTGGAATCCAAAATAGGTAGAAGCCTGGAAGAACACACAAGCCGGGCAACATCAGGAGGTGGAGAATTCAATGTTTCGGCTGTAACCCTTCTTCAGGACTGGAGGTGGGGGGTGGAAGGAGCTACAGATAAAGGGGGATGCGGGGTAGGGTGGGGATAGGTGAAGGCTGGTAGAGGGTATGACCTGGTTGGTCAGTGGGAGGAATGAATCCTACCATCCCCAGCAACCGGAAATCCTGCTGGTATACCAACCCCTTCACCTCCATCCAGGGCCCCAAACAGTCCTTCCAGGTGAGACAGAGGTTCACCTGCCTCTCAATCAACCTAGTTTACTGCATCAGGTGCTTCGTTCAGCAAAACAAACCACAGCGAAAATTGGATGAACAGCACCCCATCCTCCGCCTGGGCAGCCAACAGCCCGGAGGACCCAATATTGAGTTCTCCAATTTCAAATAACCTCCCTCCCATCCCCTGACTCCCTTCCCAGCCCCTCCCTCTCCCTTCCACTGCTCCCTGCCACCAACAGGATTCATTCTTTAACTATCAGAGTGGCTGCACAATAGCAAAATTTTACAGTATCTAAAAAACAATTAGTGAGGTGTCAAGAGAGACAGGTAAAAGGTAAATGAATAAAAACAGTGTAGTTTGGGTGTATATATTCAGTGGAAACCATATTATCCTCCATTTATATTTGTAAAATTTATAAAGGTAAAGTCATCTATGTATCATGGTGTATATTTAGTGACTGAAGGCCATAATTTGAGAAGTTTAGACCTTAATCTGATGAGTATCACACACCAGAAGGACCTAGCCTTCTCATGCCTATGATGCCAGCCAATTCTCTGTTTGAAAGAACAATGGTTTTGAGATATCCTTTTCTCTGCCAGAGAACAGCAACTGAGATCGGGGGTCAGATGACTCTGGAGGAACGAAAGCAGCTGATCAGTGTGAGCGAGGAACAGTGGAAGACAAAAGGCAAAGGTGCATTCAACGACTCCACCCAGTTCACAGTAGCAGCCCGCATGGCAAAGAAAGGTCAGAATTGAATTTCACAACCTTCGAACGCACATGATCAGAAAACTGATACTTGACATCCCAAACAAGATTTTTCTCACATCCAAAATGAAAATTAGAAGTAAAAATAGGAAATGTTGGAAATAATCAGCTGGCCGGTCAGCATGGAGCAGCAGAGTCAATGTTTCAGGCCGATGTTTCATCAGAATGAAAACTGACAAGTTCCTGAAGAGTCATTTTGGACTCAAAACATGAATTCCATTTCTCTCCCAACAGATGCGACCAGACCTGCTGAACTTCTCCAACACTTCCTTTTTTAATTTCAGTTCTCCAGCACGTGGTATTTTGCGTTCATAAAAATTAAAAGGATTGGTTCAGTTTCATAGCCACGGCACTCTCTTTTCATTTTCCTTCCGTTTTAGTATTTAACCATCACCTTTCTGCTCTGTTTGAATAGGCGTAAGGCCAACCTTGCACTCAGCCTCTGTTAATACCTTCCTGAGGGGCCTACCCCACCCCCAATGGATTAACTGAGGCTCTGCCTGGATAAGATTAATGGATCCCATGACACTTTCTATCGAAGGGAAGAGGCATTCTTCCTGGTGTCTTGGAGCAATATTGATCTTAATCAATATCAGCCCAACCGAATATTGGTCATTACCTTGTTGCTTTTATGGGAGGTTGCTGTGTGCATATTGGCTGCCACATTTCCCACACATGGAAGCAACTACACATCAAAAGTAGCTGTAAAGCATTTTGAGATATCATGAGGTGTTGAAAGGTGCTATATAAATTCAAATATTTCTTTTATTTCTCTCAATGGTGCCAACAAAGGAGCAAATACTTAAATGAGGTGACACATTTCTACTTTAAAGGGCAGAGTAAAATCCTGAACTGCAGAGTAAAATCCAGAATCTGGTTTCCAGCATCTGCAGTCATTGTTTTTACCTCTTTAAAATTTTACTCATTCTCAATCAGACTGTGGGTGTTGCTGGCACAGCCCAGCCCTGATTTATCCTCAAGATGGTGACAGTGAGTCACACACATCGTCAGTTCACAGTCATCAGCCCTATTAAGTGCATCAACTCTCTCTCCTTAAAGGATATTAACAAGCCAGTTTGCTTTTCACTACAATCTGACACCTTCACCTAGAGATGAAAGGATTTTATTTTCAGTATTTTCAAAATTGGATTCAAACTCTCTAAGAGAGATGAAAGGATTTAAATGCATGCTCCCTGGATTATCCTCCAACAGGATTAGTAACCCAGTAACAAAATCACCACACTGTCATATCTTGTGGTAAATGTTGTTATAGACCAGACCAAACCCCTCAAAACATGTCAA
Source organism: Chiloscyllium plagiosum (assembly GCF_004010195.1). Classification (NCBI taxonomy): domain Eukaryota; kingdom Metazoa; phylum Chordata; class Chondrichthyes; order Orectolobiformes; family Hemiscylliidae; genus Chiloscyllium; species Chiloscyllium plagiosum. Next base: position 32,963,619 of record NC_057742.1, on the reverse strand, counting down.
GGAGATAGCCAAGACCTTAACTTTTTTCTTATTTTAATAGCAAGTGCTAGGCATTGTGTTCCACATACAATTCAATTGGTCAAACTATCAAGTTTGAAGGAAAACAACCTTTATTCATAGGCTATACTTAGGATACAAATAAAATAAAAAGAATTGGCTTAACTGTAACTCTATTGAAATACTTAAAATAATAAATTACTCATTAACTGTTCCAATATTGAAAGATCCCAAAAGCAAACCCTCAGCAAAGGCAAATTCAGTAAAATAGATTGCCGCACATGCAATTCTAGTAGCCAGGAGAGAACCCCAGCTTTTAGATGTAACAGTGAGAGGAAAAAGAGCTTCCACATCCAGCTTCAAGATCCCAGCAAATGCTACTGAGAGCTAAATAAAAATCCTGATTCTGTGGAAGCTTGACCCCAGCCATTCAGGTTGCTTCTATTGTTCCAACTTTTAAAAAAAATCCAAAGCCTCACAAACTGTTTACTTTATTGGATTTGAGCAAGCTGCTCGAAACCTCTGTCTCAACATCTCTTCACTAAAAAAAAGGACAGAATACACCTCTTAAAGCCATAATCACAATATTGTCAGTGAGAGAGATGATGTCATTGACTTAAAATTTCTGCCAATTGAATTTCTTCCAGCTGAAAATCCTCCCCTCATTACTGACAGCCTCTATAGTTCATCAACGTTGTAAGTTTAGCTTCATTATAAAAGATTCAAGCATTTATTTACATTAAATTCACTTTTATTGATTATGACTTTTTACAGGCAATATCTAGGGTACTCTGATAATCAATGTATAACTGCATAGTGTGTACCATACTTTCAAAAAAACATTGTTTAACTAAGGATATGTCTTCCAAGTGAGTTAATCAAGATTGGGTGCGGTACATATAAGCATTATTATGACAAAGTAGGTTTATTTTCTAAGAAACCTGATGCAGAGGTGATTAGACACACCTCTGGAGCAGTTGGGACTTTAACCCCGGCTCAGAGGTAAGGACACTACCACTGCACCCATAGAAGTACCTCCACTAGCAAACACAACTATATTTCCTTAAAAGGTAAGAGTGCACTTTCTAGTTAATTAATTGACAATAAGTTTCATCCATTCTGAGAAAGGATATATAAAGGCAGATTCTCTTTTTAAATTCCTTTTCATTAATTCATAGGTATTTTCAATCAACCTCTTCAGACTTTGTTATGGCACACCTTGGGAGTAGGTGGGACTTGAACCCAAGCCTTCTGACACATGACCCTTTCCATTCATTCATAACATTGGATAAACCTTCCTGCTTTAGTGACAGTTTGTTACTCTTTGATGCATAATGGGGAGTGGTCACAAAGTGACATTTTCAGTTTTCAGATATGTGTCTGTGTTACAGTGATTAAATGCAATCCTGTTAAGTATTTTTATGATAGATCAGCCAGTTCAAACAGCACATTGGAATTGAAGGGCAAGTGATTAAACAATGGCTACACTAGCAGTCATGAATCAGAGACTCTGGAAGCGGAGGTGGATTGGTTTGAGGGTGAACAAGGCTGGAGTTCTAATTAAGGGAATTCCAATCCCAATTCAGCCTCTTAAACAGCTGCTGGAAATCAGACAAGCAGGACTGTTGACCTTTCCTTTCAGAATGAGGCTTGCTCGATACATTGCATTATACATTGCATAATGTGTGGGTTAGAGAGATTACTTTGGAGCTGCATATTTCCGGATGTATGCACACTCGTTCGAAATGGGACTGATCTTGTAGCAGCAGGCCCGTGAAATCTGAGACTTGCGCAGGTACAGGAAGTAGATCAGACGGCTGGAATCTGCAGGAGCACTGCTCATGCACAAACCTGACCAAGTCAGAGAAGTCCTCAAATGGCCACCGTCTGGAAATTAGTTGGCACCAGTTTTGCATAGGCTGCCATAAACCAGTCAATGTTTGCAGTGAGTGTATTAAAGTGGCATTAGGCCTCCTTACTTAAATATGCAATTGGTGTTAAGCCTGTTTGATACACAGCTTCTGGAAACCTCCTTTACCTGCCTTAAATAATATGGTAAGTGGCACAGTGCCCACCAAGTTCAACAAATTGGCATCTGTTCATGCCTGTGAATTTCAGTGCTGCATCTACAAGTTCTGCCTCTTGAGTTGCAAACAATGAATTTTTGAACTATATTGAAAACTGAACAACTGTCAAATGAGTCAGTTAACCTGGCATGTGATGTAGTTTGATGGAAACACAATCCCTTTGAGCGACAGTTGCAAACATAGTTTGAAAAACTTGACCGATTGCAGGACTGATACCTGTTACCATGCCGACTAGATATCCTAACCTAATCTAGTCCCATTTGCCAGCATATGGTCTGTAGCCCTCTCAACCCTGCCTATTCATGCACCCATCCAGATGCCTTTTAAATGTTGTAATTGTACCAGCCTCTACCATTTCGTCTGGCAATTCATTCCATACACGCACCACCCTCTGCGTGAAAAATGTGCCCCTTGTGTTCCTTTTATGTGTTTCCCCTCTCACTCTAAATACATGCTCTCTAGTTCTGGACTTCCCCCAACCCAGGGAAAAGACCTTATTTATTTATCCTATCCATGCCCTTCATGATTTTATAAACCGCTATAACGTCATCCCTCAGCCTCCAATGCTCCACGGAAAGCAGCCCCATCCTATTCAGTCCCTCTGAAAGCTCAAATCCTCCAACCCTGGTAACATCCTTGTAAGTCTTTTCTGAACCCTTTCAAGTGTTTACATTTCATCAAAATGGTGGTTAACAGAAACATGAACAAACACATTTTCATTGCAAAGGGAATTAATAGGACAGGTGACCAAAAGATTGGCCAAAGAACAACGTAAGAATATAAGAACTAGGAGCAGGAGTAGGCCATCTGGTCCACCAAACCTGCTCCTCCATTCAATAAGATCGTTGCTGATCTTTTTTTGTCGCCTCAGCTCCACTAACCCACCTGCTCACCATAACCCTTAATTTCTTTACTGTTCAAAAAGCTGCCTATCTTTGCCTTAAAAACATTCAATGAGCTAGCTTCAGTTTCTTCACTGGGCAGGGAATTGCACAGATTCACAACCTCTTGGGTGAAGAAGTTCCTCCTCAACTCAGTCCTAAGGCTGCTCCCCTTTACTTTGAGGCTATATCCCTGAGTTCTAGTTTCACCCAGCAGTGGAAACAACCTCCATCTTATCTATTCCCTTCATAATTTTATATGTTACTATGATATGCTCCCCCCCTTCTAAATTCCAATGAATATAGTCCCAATCTACTCGATCTCTTCTCATAAGCCAACCCTCTCAACTCCGATATCAAACTAATGAACCTCCTCTGCACCCTCTCCAGTGCCAGGACATCCTTATAAATTCTGTGTCCTATGATCCTGCCCCACTAGCTACCTGATGAAGGGGCAGTGCTCTGAAAGCTTGTACTTCCAAATAAACCTGTTGGACTATTATTTGGTGGCCTCCTCATTCCTGAAGAAGGGCTTATGCCCGAAACGTCGATTCTCCTGCTCCTTGGATGCTGCCTGACCTGCTGCGCTTTTCCAGCAACACATTTTTCGACTATTATTTGGTGTTGTGTGATTTTTAACTTTCTCAAGTAAGGAGGCCAAAACTGCACACAGTACTCCAGGTGTGGCCTCACCAGCACCCAAAACTGCTGCAGCACAACCTCCCTGTGTTTTTTTAAACTCCATCCCTCTAGCAAAGAAAGGCAATATTCTATTTGCCTTCTTAATTACCTGCAAACCAAATTTCTGTGATTCATGCACAAGGATGCCCAGGTCTCTCTGTGTAGCAGAATGCTGCAATTTTGCACCAATTAAATATGGTGGTTTTAATACCCTGTAGCTAAGGAACGGACATAAATCCATTCCAGTTTCCAATCTTCAAACACCATGACCTGCTACATGTGTGTAAATAATCATGTTGGCGTAGACTGTGATACCCCCTACTGACCACTGACTGACATTGGACCAAGTTTGCTGTTGGCATGTGTTATCAGATCAAAACACGTGTTCACTGGAACCCTATGTACTGATGCCAGTTATGACAATAGTGGACAAGCAAAGATATTTGTAGGAGCTGACTTAATAAACCATGATCATTTAAAATATATCTTACACTGGAGATTGAAAGTGAGAAATTAAGTAGGATGACTCCAGGATTAAATTGAAATACAAGTGCGTCTTTACCATACAAATTTTAACAAAACATACTGACTGTAGTATGTATATTGAACAAGTAAGATAATTTTAAACGATATAAGCTTCTAAATTAACCCCCGCTTTCCATCTATTTTTACTGTGGCCTCATTCAGATAAATTTTCACATATATTTGTATACTGGAATGCCATTTCTTTTATATCTGGGTATCGCTGAACAGGTCACAGCTCAAGTTGAAAGTATATCGCTTTAAATCATCTGGTCCCACTGGAGGCGTCACTGACAATCACACGCCACAACATGGCTGGCAGATGTAGGCACTCCCTTTCTGTCTGCTCCACAACTGGACTTCTCTTTACAGAGTTGGGTTCTATCCATTTCTCTGCAGGTCACACTTTCTCTCTCTAAACATATAGAACTGAGTTAACAAACACAGAGAAAGCTGGAGAAGCTCAGCAGGTCGGACAGCATTTGCGGAGAGATAAACAGAATTAAAATGTTGAGGTCTTCATCTGAATGCAGCGGATTAGATATCTGCAGCCTGAGGATCATCTTTCTTCTCATACCAAACCGAGAAGCTTTTGTCCAGAATGAAGTTCCATCCTCAGCAATTATTTCCACAGCAACCGCTGGGCTTTCTTACTTCTCCATGTCTCTCGCTTAGGTCAAGAGTCCAAACTGATTTGGAAACACACAGCAGTAATAAACCAAATTCAAACATGTTTTCATCTCAAAATGAAACCAAAACTCAACATTATCGATCTTTAATATTTCCCACTGTAGAGACGACTATAACAAGTGACAATCATCGAACGGTACAGCATTGAAGAAGATTATTTAGCAGCTCTTTGAAAGACCCATCTGATTTGGTTGCTTTTCTGTTCTTCTTGCATTTCCCTACACGGGATATCTCTGAATTCCCATTATCAGTATATTTAGGAGGAGGGGAGCAAATTTGGAGCAAACTAAATCCAAAGGCAAATATTTCTTCAGGAACTTGTTTTGAACAAAAAAGCTTTTTTTTAAAATTTTGTGGTCAGACCTCACCACGTACAACTAAATAAACAGCCCCCTTGCATTAACAGTACCTGAATTGCATGAAACAAAATTGAATTTAGTGCAGAATAAAGCTACCTGATAAATGATGTTGAGAGAGCTGGGATATTTTCCATTGCAAGATGAATTTACATCAATTAATCCAAGCCTGGCCTAGAGATCTCAATTAGTCCTTGTTTAGGTGATTCGATCGAGGCCAAGTTCAGACTTGGAATGAAATGGAATTGTCAATTCTGTGAGAAATCTGAATTTGGAATCAACACCCGAATTGGAACAGATCCAGATCTGCAATGGTATTGCTGACAGAAAGTGCAGGATTGAATCTGGAGGGATGGGTTTTGGGAAACGGACAGCGAGACAGAACGTGAGAGAAAGGCCCTGTGGGGGATTTAAATAGTGATCAAGAATGGGAACGCTGGCCGATTACTTCACACTGTTCCTGGCTCAGGAGAGCCCTGACTATTTATACAAGTCCAGATTACCCCTGTTGCCAAAGTCAATAAACTGTAGATTGAATTTTAATTCATCCAGTCTGTATTCCTCAGGCAAAATTGGGTTATTAGTCAGGGAGGACAAGTTTCACTTCTACAGTCCGGTGTTAAAGTGGCTCTGATGCTTATCGTTTTAAGCTGGCACATCACAATGTTATTCTCATGCTGCATTTTAAATTTTATTATTATTCTAAATACCATTTTCATAAATTGCAGGGCTAGTGCCTACGATGACTGAAAATAATGATGACACAGCTATTCCTTTCAAGAAAGTTGCCACAGCAACAAACACGCCAATCAAACCTCTGGAAGGTGAGCAAAGCTTTTTAATAGAGGCATATGTTTGAACAAAGTCAATGGTTTGATCAGTTTGAGAAACAAATTGTTTTTTATTGTGGATTTAACATACATGCACCAAGCTTGTTGAATCACTCACTTGTGTAAACATCATGTTCCCTGGGGAAATGCATGTTTGAGATGAGCGGGATTGCTGAAAGCACAAGTAAAGGGTTTTGCAAAGCCATTATAAGGTAAAATAGCTCACGATAGTGCTTTCGTTTCTTATTAGCAACCAGGTCAACTTTAGCATGAATGCCGTTATTATCTTCAAACTGGTTGCTTGTTAGTATTATGGGCTCTCAGAACCCACAGCACAAGGAACATCATCACCCATGCCCATGGGACTCAAGCACCCTGCTGGATGGCAATGCACCATTCAGAGCTGGAACATTAAGCTCCCTTTATTGGGACTGTCTGGAGTGGCATTAAAACAGTATACACTCATGGCTACATTTTCATGAGTGAGGCAGGTAGTTTTAGTCAGATCCTGTCTCCTTTTCTGACATACATATAAACTAATCTATTGCTGAGACTGGCTTAATTCTTCTCCACACTAGAATTCAATGTACTCTTCTTTCTGTCTATCTTTGTGTCTGCATTTGGACCTCACTCGCCAGCTCTTCTGTTTGTTGCTCTCCTGCGTCTCTAGATCTTCTTTATATCCAACAGCCATATGGCTCTTGCTGTTCACTCCATCCTGTTGATAATAATTCTAGATCAGGCATTATCAGGTTATAGAGTCATACAGTCATATAGCACGGAAACAGATTCTTCAGTTCATGCCGAACATGATCCCAATCTACACTAGTCCCACTTGCCTGCTCCTGGCCCATATCCCTTCAAAACTTCCTTATTCATGCATCCATCCAAATGGCTTTTAAACATTGTAATTGTACCCGGATCTACCACTTTCTCAGGAAGTTCACTCCATACACGAACCACCCACTTTTTAAAATCTCTCTCCTCTCACCTTAAAAATGTGTCCCCAGTCTTGAAATTCCCCATCTAATGGAAAAGATAACTATTGTTAACTCTATCTATGCCTCTGATTATCTTATAAACATCTATCAGGTCACCTCTCAACCTCCTATGCTACAGTGAAACAAGTCCCAGCCTATCCAGCCTTTCTTTATAACTCAAACCTTCCATACCTGGCACATGTTGGTAAATCTCTTCTGAATCCTCTCCAGCTTAATAATATCCTTCCTATAACTGGGTGACCAGAACTGGATGCAGTATTCCAGAAGAGGCCTCACCAGTGTCCTGTACATCATGTCCCAACTCCTATTCTCAAAGGACTGTAACTGGGCAAGAAGGCAAGGGTGGCAAACGCCTTTGTAACTATCCTGTTTACATGTGATGCAAGCTTTAAAGGATTATGTACCTGTCTCTGCTCTATAACACGATCCAAAGCCCTACCATTAATTGTGTAAGCCCTACCCTGGTTTGTTCTCCAAAATGCAATACCTTGCATTTATCCAGATGAACACCATCATGTTCATCACTATTTATTATTATCTTAAAAACATTTCAATTGATTTTAGGTTGGCACGGTGGTTCGGTGGTTAGCACTGCTGACTCATAGTGTCAGAGTCCCGGGTTCGATTCCAGCCTCGGCGACTGTCTGTTTGAAGTTTGTACATTCTACTTGTGTCTGTGTTGGTTTCCTCTGATTTGCTCCCACGTTCCGAAGATGTGCAGGCCAGGTGAATTGGCCATGCTAAATTGCCCATAGTGTTCAAGGATGTATAGGTTAGGTGGATTAGGGAGGGGAAATGTAGGGTAATAGGGCTCTTCGGAGGGTCGGTGTGGACTTGTTGGGCCAAATGGCCTGTTTCACTCTGTAGGAGAAAGTAAGAACTGCAGATGCTGGTGATCAGAGTCGAGTGTGTGTTGCTGGGAAAGTACAGCAGATCAGGCAGCATCCGAGGAGCAGGAGAATCGGCGTTTCAGTGTTTCACAGTGTAGGGATTCTCTGGTTTGATCACTTTACAATTGAAGCAAAGTCTTATAAATCATTTTTAAACATTCTTAAAAATCAATTAGTGATTTCTTAGGCATTTCAAAGAGTTTTCAAATTTCCTTTCCTGTATTGCTTCTGGGTCAAGGATTACTGCAAGAGAAAGACATGAACAATTAAGAAAGAATTACTCAGGTACCAATCTATCAGATACCAATCTTGGCTTTTACAGGTCTATCGATTGTAAGAAGAAGGGAAGTCCAAGAAAGATTAGGATTCACAGAGCTTTATTGTTTCAATTCTCTTGATCAGGGCTTACTGATAAATGAATTACTTACATTAATTAATTAATTTGAGGACAAGCAGAGTTACATGATAAAATTACTTAATAATTTAAATATTCTATTTTTATACAAACAATGAAAGCTCTCCCACTGCAAACAATATCTTTGTGAAAATCTTCAGGTTCCCATTAAGTGACAATCAGTCACTGAGGTCCACAATAGCACACTTGAATTAATGTACAGCTTTGCTTTGTTGGAATATTCTGGAAATGGAGCCATGCTAATAATTCCTCTTACTGAATATCACTTTGGTGTTCCAAACCTTCTTTTCTTTCCCATAGAAATTACAAGTCGGCCTGATGTACCCCTAGAGAGTGATGCTACGTTGGATAACCTGGAGACCTTTCTCAATAAGCTGCATGCTAAAGGTAAACCTGCTATCCCCGATCTCACTTGAGCTATTATTGTGTTTGTAGCCCCTCAGGGAAGCCAAATATCTAATGACAAATTAGCCATTAATGGCAACCATTTGTACTGAACTCTGGGACCTGCAATACTTTCCACACCGTGGTGTAATATTACAGCACACACTCTTACTGTTCAGGGGTAGTGTTTTAGGTGCTTCTGTCTCAAATCATTACCTGGGGCTCAAGCAATAACACAGAACTCTCTATTCTCATTAACATGGTGGAAGAACTCTTGGCTGAGACCCAGTCGTTTATTGGAATGCCTGGTAAAGCAATCCTTGCTTGGGTTTATATATGAACGTTTTGTTAATTCAGAGGTGTGTTGCTGTTTTTTCAAACAGCATCAATGAATGTGTCCAACCTGTTTTATCCAAAGACTCTGCTGTAATCACAGCTTATCTAATTATCAGCAATCATCAGCTTGCTGGAACTAATATGTTGCTTAGGATATAATGGAAATCTGTGTAAGTACAAGAATTTCTTCACTCCCTTCTCATTCTGAATCCCATTCAAACCATGTTGAAGTGTATGGGTGAAGAAAGTTGAATTGCTAGCTTTATTTCTTTATAAAATCTATACCCAATTGCACCTATTTTCACTCTACCCCTGTATTTCAGATTCTTCTCCAACATAAACAAAATAACTTTTCTGTTCTCCTAAGTGAAGTGCAACCCTATTCCTCAAAGTTTGGGAGAAGATTTGTAGCTCGGGTGCTCGTTGTTGTGGTTCTGTTCGCCGAGCTGGGAATTTGTGTTGCAGACGTTTCGTCCCCTGTCTAGGTGACATCCTCAGTGCTTGGGAGCCTCCTGTGAAGCGCTTCTGTGATCTTTCCTCCGGCATTTATAGTGGTTTGAATCTGCCACTTCCAGTTGTCAGTTCCAGCTGTCCGTGGCAGTGGTCGGTATATTGGGTCCAGGTCAATGTGCTTATTGATTGTTCCTGTTCCTGTTCCTGTTCCTGTTCCTGTTCTATTCAGTGCAATGGAGATTTTATTAATGATCTACACAGATTTAATGGATCAATGTTTGCTCGAACATCCTACTGTTAAAAGTTTCACCTGATGGACAAAGCAAGCTCTCTCCTGGAAGCTTGTGAATGTACAAAGATTAAAGGGGTTCCGAAGAAGTAGAAATGAAAGGACTGGAGAAATGCAAGTTGCATTGATGTCGCATCTTTAACATAATAAACTCTCCAACAACATTGCCCCCAAAGGATTTGGTATCAACAAAAAAGAGCAGAGATAAAGATGGATGATCAACATTTTGAGTTGAAGGATCCAACTAAAAGAGGTGAATGATGCAGACAGGCAAGAGTGGTTTAAGGAGAGCACTTGGCAGTTGAGGGCCTGGATAGCTGGAGGCATAGTTAGCAATGACAAGGAAATAGCAGATGGGGATGTGCAAAAGACCAGAATTGGAGGAGTGCAAGAAATTGCAGTGGAATTTACGGCAGAATAGATCGAGAGAGATGAGGCCATAAAAGGATTTGGAACGTAGCAGTGTCGTGTTAAAATGGTGATCAAGTTTGATTATGTTAGGTTCCTCATTAAACTTCACAAACACAATTAGGCCACCGATATCACATTCAAATAACCAATCCTCAGTGAAACCCAAATTTTAAATACATCAAACTTCGCAGTGCAGAATCTGCTAAGGTGTAGGCCTCAACCAGCAGTCTTCAAGATTCAGCAGATGGTTTTGAGACTTTGGATAGGGCAAAAGACTCACCCTTTCTCACTTGCCTTCACTTAATGAGCTGATTGGCAGACCATCCAATCGCACGATTGAGGCAGTAAACCACACTTCATCCCTCTCTTAGTTGATTTGTTGGAAAATTATGTCTTAGGTTTTGGTTTGGTGAAGCTAACTGTATGCAATCTTTATCGCAGGCACACGTAACGTGGAGACAACAATCACAGTAATGGAGCAAACAGTGAAGGAAGTGATGAGACCAGATGATGATGACACCTTTGATAAATTTTACAAGCACACTCCCACTGTTCTGACATCCAGTGTGGTGAAAATCGAGGAGAATTTTGATGCTATTTTTGAAGCCAACACTCCAAAGTAAGAGTTAAACTGTTACACTCGAAGGGATTTGCTTTGAAGTATAGAGGAGTGTTAGCCTTTGTTTGAATTGAATTCCTAAATGCACACATGTGATCAAGTCTGAGGGAACATAATACAGAGAAGAAAGGATGTGACAGAAACAGTAACAGCAGGAGATGGTACATCAGGAGTGCAAATTCAGGCCAGGATTAGGTGAATTCAGGACTGAAGTTAGGAATTGTTTCCTCGTGATATATGAAATGGGCTTCCAGATAAATATTTGACATGGTGGCTCAGTGGTTAGCCCTGCTGCCTCACAGCACCAGCTACCCAGATTTGAATCTACCCTCCGGTAATCATGTGGAGTTTACACATTCTCTCTGTGTCTGCAAGGGTTTCCTCTGCATGCTCCAGTTCTCTCCCACAGTCCAAAGATATGCAGGATAGGCAGATTGCCTGTGCTAAATTGTTCTGTAGTGTCCAGGGATGTGTAGGTTAAGTGGATCAGCAATGGGAAATGAGGACTTATGGGGGTTGAGTCTGGGTAGGATGCTCTTCAGAAGGTTGGCATGGACTCAGTGGGCCAGATGGCCTGCTTCCACAACTGTAGGGATTCTATGAAATGTGTGGAAGCTCAAGACTTTTTAAAAAATAGTTGCATTCTGTGACTGATGTGGGATCTTCCTGACGGGGCTTTCATCATCCATTTTATTTATAAATTCATGGGATGATGGTAAGATTGACCAGGCCAGCATTTGTTGTCCACCTCTAATTCAACTGTGAACTGAATTGCTTACTAGGGTCATGAAGAGACAATCCACATTACTGTGGCTCAGTCAGGAGTCACATGTAAGCTAGAATAGGTAAAAGATAACAGATTACCTTCCCTAAAGAGTATTAGTGATCCAGATGGGTTTTCAATGACAGCTTCATAGTTTTCATCACTGTTCTTAATTCCAGACTGTATTAATGAAGCCACTAGTTGCCATGGTGGGATTTGAATCCATATTAATGTAGGCCTTTGGATTATAAAGCCATATACAGAAAGAGACTCTAACCTACTTGTGTGTATAAATTGTTATACAACTGAAATAAACTCAGTGAGGCAGATGATCTATTTCATGCTTTTGACATTTTCCTGTGCTCTTATGAACGAGGATAATGTGTAGTCATAGCTCTTTACTTTTTCAGTCATGTCCTGTGAACCACAGTGAGCTGCTAAAGTCATCACCAAAGACCCAGTTTTAGGAAGGAGAGCTTGGGCTTTGTTTCGTGATATAGATACCAGGCTCCTTGACAAGAGCTGAGGAAGATTAGTCCGAAAGTTGAGATGGGAGAGACTCTGTTGAAAAGAGAGAGAGAGAGAAATTGACTCATACTATAGAACCAGTGAAGTGCTCTTGTGATACAGTGCTAGTGCCCCTATCTCTGATCCAGGAGACAAAGGTTCAAATCCCATCCACTCCAGAGGTGTGTCATAACATCTCCAAACAGGCTGATTAGGGAAGTTTCTATAGAATCTATGAAAGCACAATTTAAAGGCCAGGCCAATGACTTCACTATGTGGTAAGTTGATCGTTATTAAGCCTATCCATTCTTTCAAGTTTAGGGTTTCTCCATTATATCTCTGTGTTTGTATGTCATGTATGGACATTGCATAGTCTGGCATTAACTTTTTTTGAAAAAGCAAAGAATTACTGAAATCCAAAATAAATATAGAAATTGCTGGAGAAGCTCAGCAGGTCTGGCAGCATCTGTAGATTCCTGAAGAAGGGCTTATGCCCGAAACATCGATTCTCCTGTTCCCTGGATGCTGCCTGACCTGCTGCGCTTTTCCAGCAACACATTTTCAGCTCTGATCTCCAGCATCTGCAGACCTCACTTTCTCCTTTGTAGATAGAAAGCAAAGTTAATGTTTTGGGTTCTTCATTTCTGAAGAAGGGTCGTTAGTCCCGAAATATTAACCTTGTTTCTCTCTCCACAGATGTTGCCAGACCTACTGAGATTCACCAGCAATTCCTGTTTTTTTTAAAATAGATTTTGATGGAAACTCTGGAACGTATGATTCCATTTGAGCAGTCTGTTTTCAGAACTCTGTTTATAGTCATTCTGTAACAGGCAATTAAGCACATGAACTGAGAACATGTGCAACAATAATTTTTTGTTTGAGAAAAACAAAGACTGGTCATCTGTTGTAGGCAGCTCTTTTATCATGTGAGCCATGAGTATCACCTTTATGTCAGAGGGCTGTGAGTTCACTAAACCCTGAACAATAAAATCAAGCTGATACTCTACTGCAGTGCCAAGGGAGTGCTGTATTATCATGTGTACAACATTTCAGATGAGTCATTAAACCTATTCTCCATTTCCCCTCTCAAGTAGAACACAGGATAGAGAAAGGTACAGCACAGTACAGGCCATTCGGTTCTCGATGTTGTGCCAACCTTTTATCCTACTCTCTAAGATCAAACCAACCTACATACCTTTCACTGTACCACCTTCCATGTGCCTGTCCAAGAGTCACTTAAATATCCTGAATGTATTAGATTAGATTAGATTACATTACATTACATTACAGTGTGGAAACAGGCCCTTCAGCCCAACAAGTCCACACCACCCCGCCGAAGCGTAACCCACCCATACCCCTACATTTACCCCTTACCTAACACTACGGCACGGGGAGAACGTGCAAACTCCACACAGTCAGTCGCCTGAGGGAGTTGAACCCGGCTCTCTGGCGTTGTGAGGCCGCAGTGCTAACCACTGTGCCACTGCTGGCAGTGCATTCCACACACCCACCACTCTCTGTAAAGAACCGACCTTCATCATCTCCCCTTAACCTTCCTCCAATCACCTTAAAATGATGCCCCTTCATGCCCTTGGGAAAAAGTCTCTCGCTATTCACTCTATCTATGCCTCTCATCATCTTGTACACCTCCGTCAAGTCACCTCTCGTCATTCTTCGTCCAGTGAGAAAAGCCCTAGCTCCCTCAACCTGACTTCATAAGACCTGCCCTCCAGTCCAGGCAGCATCCTGGTAAATCTCCTCTGCACCCTCTCTGAAGCATCTACATCATTCCTATAATGAGGCAACCAGAACTGAACACAATATTCCCAGTGTAGTCTAACCATCGGCTCTATAGAGCTGCAGCATAACCCCACAGCTCTTAAACTCAATCCCCCCGCTAATGAAAGCCAACACACCATTTGCCTGCTTAACAGCTCTATCAACTTGGGTGGCAACTTTGAGGGATCTATGGACATAGACTCCAAGATCCCACTGTACCTTCACAGTGCCAAGAATTCTGCCTTTAACTCTATATTCTGCATTCAAATTTGACCTTCCAGAGTGAATCAGAGTTAACGCCATCTGCCACTTATCAGCCAGTCAATGTCCCATTACAACCTACAACAGCCCTACACACTATCGGCCACTCCACCAACCTTCGTGTCATCAGCAAACTAGTAAGTTCCCTTCAGGGCCCCAGCCAATATTTATCCCTAATCAACATTTCAAAACAGTGTATCTGGTTCATTAGGAAGTTGCTGTTTGTGAGATTTTGCTGTGGACTGCTGCATTTCCTGCAATACAACAGTTACTGCTCCTCTAAAAATACTTACATTTAAAGCACTTTGAAACAGCCTGTGAAATGTGGTGATACTTGCAAATCTTTTATTTACATTACATTGAGCAGGCGATGGGGCTGATAATAGAATCCAATTCAAGGAGATGAAAGCACCATTTAATTGAGTCGATATGTTGTTGCATCGCCAACATGTTGGTTTGATGGCGTAAAGTAGAAAATGCAAAAAGAATGTAATAGTCCCCTCAGGCTAGTAAAGAGAATGAAATCATTACTCAGTTGACACTGAACACAGTATTTAGATTAGAATGGTGCTGGAGAAGCACAGTAATTCAGGCAGCATCCAAGGAGCAGGAAAATCGATGTTTCATCAGGAATGAGCACTGAACCCAGTGCACAGTTCTTCTTGGCGTTTGAATTAACATTCTGTTTCAACTTCTTGCAGATTGACCTCTGAGGTGGCAGAGCATAGGCGAGCTGTAAGACCGGTGCGTAAGACGCAATGTTCCCGCAATCCTCTGAGGGCACTAGCAGCTCGGGAAGACATCCGTCAGGAATACACAGAACAACGTTTGAATGTGGCTACTGTGGAGGTCAGGAGGATCCAGACTGAGAGAAGTAGGTCGGAAAGAAATCCCCCTCCAATTTACCCTCACTATTGTGAGCAGTGCCTACGATCCACTTGTCCATTCGCAATGTGAACTCGGGAAGTAATCTCACTCAGGTTTAAAAAACTTGATTTGGTTTTTGTAAAAAAGTTTGTTCTCCTGCACTCAGAAAGACCTGGTTTCTTTTCCTTGTTGGAATACCTGAGAATAGTTAATGTGTATCTGATCTGTTGGAAGTCTGTTGACTTTCAATTATTAAGACAGCTCTAAAACCATGACTCAAGTGGCATTCAATGAGTGTGCTCTATGTTCTCTTTCTGTCTTGTCCTCCGACAGCCTGATGGATGAGAAGTGACCAGATCTAGCCATCCGACTTATCACAAACTCACATATTTTCAAGTATTTTTAATAATTCTCCTTCCAAATAATAAGGAGTCTTAGTTGGAGTTAATGTCTCTCACCTCTCTTTGCAGCACAAATTCCATTCCGTCTTGAGATACTGGAACTTGCAAAACAAGTGGACATTCTGACCTGTTCACCTTTTTGTCAAGTAAAACAAAAACAGTAATTGCTGGAAACGCTCAACAGGCCTGGAAGCATCTGTGGAGAACAATCAAGAGTTAACGCTTTGGGTCCAGTGGCCGTTCCAGTGACCCCAGTGAAGGTTCAGTGGACCCAAAACGTTAACACTGATTACTCTCCTCAGATTAGGCGGCATGGTGGTTTAGTGGTTAGCACTGCTGCCTCACAGCACCAGGGGCCTGGGTTTGAATCCAGCCTTGGGTGACTGTCTGTGTGGAATTTGCACATTCTCCCTGTGCCTGCATGGGTTTCCTCTGGGTGCTCTGGTTTCCCCCCACAGTCCAAAGATGTGCAGGTTAGGTGAATTGGCCATGCTAAATTGCCTGCAGTGTTCAGGGATGCGTAGGTTAGGTACATTAGTCAGGGATAAATGTAGAGTAATGGGGAACGGATTTGGGTGGGTTACTCTTCAGAGGGGTTTGGTGTGAATTTGTTGGGGTGAAGGGCCTGTTTCCACACCAAAGGGATTCTATGCTGAGCTTTTCCAGCAATTTCTGTTTTTGTTTTTGATTTTCAGCAACCTCAGTTCTTTCAGTTTTTATTTAGGTTAAAGTGGAGATCCAATCAGCTACTTTGAGGTTCAGAATACCACTGGAGGCACAGTTTCAATTCCTGCTCTGTCTGGGGTTGACTTGAGACCTACTTCTACACACTGTCCCTGAGATAGGAAGGCAATGGAAAACTACCATGGACCAAAACTGCAAAGGAAGATAACTGAGGATAAAGCATAGGCTGGACATCAGCCAAGTACCTACCTACTTTTAGGCAGAGTACTTGTGGGATGGGATAAATTGAAGTAATCTCCATTGTTTCTACTACAGTACTTTACGTTGATAAATTAAACAAAATTAAATGCAGACAGCCCATAGGGGCCACTGTAATGAAAATCAATCTCCAAGGAAACAGGCAGAAGTTATTGGGGAGATACTGGTCTTAGTAGTATTGTTGCTCGGCTTTTAGTCCAGAGATCCAGCTAAGGGTCTGGGGTCCTGGGTTCAAATCCCACTATCATAGATGGTGAAATTGGAATTAAGAGTCCATGAAACTGTTGTTCACTATTAAGGGAAAACATTTCTAGTTCATTAATTTCTGCTAAGGGAGGAAACTGCGATCTGAATCTGATTTGGCCAGATGTGACTCCAGACCCACAACAATGTGGTTGACTCTTAACTGCCCTCTCGCCAGTTTGAGATGGGCAATAAATACTGGCTATCCATTGATGCTCATTCCCATGAATAAAACAAAAGTTAAATTAAAATGTCATTTTGCAAAGAATTAATGCACCGCAGCCACTGTGATACCCACTTGCCCAGTTGTTTCTATACCACTAAAAATAACGATGTCTCTATGTGTTTCAATACTTTAACATGGGAATCAGGATTTGAAGAAGCTGATGTCATCTAACCCTTTGATGATTACAGATTTATAATATTCTCCTTGCTATGTGCTAACTCCAATATAAGACTCTACTTTATGAGTCAATCTATATATAACCAGCTCCAGCTTGGGTCATCTCCAACACTACATAAATCCATGTGCTGGGTTCTCAATAGCACACTGCACTCTTTGCATCCTTTTCATATTGGACTGCACTAGCTTCATTACCTGTAGTTAGGACACTGCAACTTGTGTAGAACTTTCTGTAACACTCTGTAGCTGGTGAGTACATTTAAAAAAAAACTGAAAGGCCTTGCATTTATATAGCACCTCCGTTGACCACTGAACGTTTCAAAGCACTTTATAGTCAATTTGTATTTTCAAATTGTCATGACTGTTGAAACATAGGAAGCAAAGCTGTCACTTTGCTCTTGCAAATTCACGCAAGCAACAATGTGATAATGACCAGATTATCTGTTTTTGTGGTATCGAGTCATAGAGTTGTTCTCAATTAGGATTTGAACTGACACTGTCAATTCAAAACATTACAGCATCCTAACCTGTTTTAGCTTTCTCCAGTGTGTAAAGCAGATACGTTTTATTCTACCTTGGGTTTATTTGACCATCTCAGGAACGTTTTTGTATATTGACAGTGGCGAAACACTCCAACTACGCAGACGTGAGCTTGGCGGGGCTAGCAAGCAAAGAGAACTTCAAAAACATCAATCTTCGGAATGTGAAGACAACAGAGCAGATGTCGAGTAACAGTACAAATCCTTTCAACAAAGTGATGCTACTGCAAGTTAAAGGTAAGTGCCGGCCAGCTTGTCATAACCTGGAAGGCCTTGCAAAACTATGGAGTCCATGCATTGAGTTAGCAATGGGTCCTCTGTGAACCCCCAGATCAAATGCAATCACTGTTTTCACATGAACATGTGGCTTCAACTGGCACTGTTCCTTTCTCTTTGTTATTTTCTGAAAACACTCAACATTTATTAAGGGGGCATTTTCTTTTTCTTAGTTCACAAGATGTAGCAATTGTTGGCTAGGCCATCGTACTTTCCCAGAGGGCAGTTAAAGGTCAACCATATTTCTGTCGGTCTGGAGTTGCACATAGGTAGGCCAGGCCACAAAAGTATGGCAGATTTGCTTCCATTAGTGAACCAAATGTATTTTTACAACAGTTGATGATGGCTACATAGTTGTCATTGGGCAAGCTCTCTATTCCAGATTTTTAAATAATTCAAATTTCACTGTGTACCGTGGTGAGATTTAAACCCATATCCCCAGAACATTGGCCTGTGGGTCAGGTTGGCTAGTCCATCAACTTTACCACCACACCACCCACACCGCTCCCCTCCCGATGTTGGCTCATGGATCTAAGGCAAATGGCATGTGAGAGCCAAATTCTCAAGCTCTTAATTAGAATCTTGTTGATCTGTGGATCTGTTGGGAATCTCACCTCCCGGTTGGAGACCCATTTGAAGACCCGCATTGCTTCCCTTGGGGAAAACCTGCTGAATTGTCAGAGAATCGGGCAGTGGCTAGGTCAGCAAAGGGTATTCCCTGGAATTAGGACCTACAGCAGAAACCCTACCCACTGAGGAAGTCACGGTCCTCTTTTGATTGGTGGTGACACTGGGGATACAATGGCTGCTGCAGGATAGACACTGACTGGAGGCGCAGGATTACAGAGCGAAAACGAAAGCAACCGGAGTGATTTGCCAAAAGCCCAATCTTTTCAAGTTCAAAGTTGTAGATGAAGCATGTTCTTTCCTGCGTTTTTGTACCTCAAAAAGTTGTTTCACTCAGTAACAGAATGTGGTCACATCTCTGGTGTCAAACACAGAGTCATGTCATACCAGCTCTTAGACCACACCTTCTAAACACATGACCTCTGCCATCTAGAAGGACAAGGACAACAGGTACCTGGGTGTAGTGATTGTAACAAGGTCAGCCAGGTAGGTCTCATAGAATATGAGTACCATCATTGGAACTTTTAATCAGGTCCAATCAGGGAGTCCTGGCTGACAGTTAAGAACAAGAGTGTCAGGCATCCTGTTCACTCTGAGAGTGGGCTCTTAGCAAGCCGGATCAGTGTCAAGGACTGTCCACGTGTAAATAAAGGATGACTTGGTGATGGGATACCAGCCTCTGTGGAGTTATTTCAGTGCGAACGCCACCTCCTGCAAGTTCCCCTCCAATCCACTCATCATCCTGATGTGGAAATATACTGCTGTTCCTTCACTGTCCCTGGGTCAAAAGCCTGGAATTCCCTCCCTAATGGCATTGTAAAACTACTGACAGCACATGGATTGCAATGGTTTAAGAAGGCAGCTCAGCACCAAGCTCTCAAGGGCAACTAGGGAAAGGCAATAAATGCTGGCCCAGCCAGCAACGCCCATGTCCCATGAATGAATAAAAGAAAGCTGTCTTGACACAATCTCTTCTTTCTATCCAACAGGGTGATGGGGAATTATCACACAAGAGTCTACAACCTGTGCTCACCAATGGGATCATTTGGATGTTCGCTATAGCATTAAATGGGTCTTAATGAATTGACTGCCCTTTCCTTTTAAAGCCAATGTCATTTATAACACCTTGGCTGCCACTTGACTTGAGGTGATTTATAGCAGGCTCCAATGCCAACCGGCTTTCCCACCACTCCAAGCCTGTCTGATGTGCAGCTCAGCCATTACAAGGAAAGGCTGTATAGGCTGGGACCTTTTTCACTGTAGCATAGGAGGTTGAGGGGTGACCTTATAGAGGTTTATAAAATCATGAAGGGCACAGATAAGGTGAATTGCAAAGGTTTATTTTCCCAAGGGTGGGTGCGTTCAAAACCAGAGGGCATATTTGTAAGGTGAGAGGAGAAAGATTTAAAAGGAACCTGCGGGGCAACTTTTTCACACAAAGGATGGTTCGTATGTGGAATGAACTGCCAGATAAAATGGCAGATGAAAGTACAGTTATAATATTTAAAAGACATTTGAATAGGTGCGTGATTAGGAAAGGCTTAGAAAGATATGGGCCAAATACAGACATGTGGGACTAGCTTAGTTTGGGAAACCTGATCGGTATGGACTAGCTGGACCAAAGGGTCTGTTTCTGTGTTATATGACTCCATGACTTTATAACTGGGGTATCTGCCTTTGTTGTGCTGCCTGTCCAGTTGCTTTGTGGCACATAGTTATGCGTTGACAAACGCTAACCTGTTAATGTGTGTGGCTCAGGAGCAGATGTGCAGGTAACTCTGCCCTTTTTCAGGTCGCAGGCATGTCCAGGTGCGACTGGTGCAACCCAGTGCCAGCTCGCTCAACAGTGGCGACTGTTTCCTATTGGTCACTGCAAAGCACTGCTTTCTATGGATTGGAGAATTCGCAAATGTCATAGAACGCTCCAAGGTAGGGCCATTAAATCTGACTACATACGTTAGAAATATTAATCAAAGGAAGTTTTCGTTTAGAACTAATCTCCTGGTTCCAAACATTCGCCCTAAGGACATCCAGGCTCACCTTATCACTGACACTCGAATTACTACAACTCTTCAGTGATAAATGAGCAGAATATCGCAGAACGGCTCTGGCCGAAGACAAAGACTGGCCAATCTCCACTAAAAAATAAATAAAATTTAAAAAAAAGTAAAAGGGGGGTGCCAGTCCGTTAAATCCAAGATCAGTAATGAAACCGAACTGATACATTACATCTTATTTCGAGCCTCATGTAACACGAATACAAGCTGGACCATGGCCCATGGTAATGCTAGAGAGTACACACTGTCGATGATCGACGTAAAGGCTCAGCGAGGGCACTCATGTGAGTGTTTCATAATAGCAGTTGTACTTGAACAAGACCATTCATTGTAACATTGCAGCTAGTTGCTTATTTCCACTATTGCACAGACTAGGCTCAAATTTCCTTATTTTTAGCAGACAAGCAGTGATCTAACTACGGTGTTTCTACAATTACAGTATTTGAGAGTGTCGATGTCATTAAAACCAACCTATTTGCTCTGGGGGGATGTCCATATTAAAGAAGCCTGACCTTAAAATTTGAACTTGGCCATTCCTAGACAAAATTAGGGTCCATTTCTTCATGTATAATCTACTGGAAATTCAGAATTTGATAAGAACCTTAAGAGGAGATGAATTACCTATTGGCCAGAATTGTCAGCAGGATGGGAAGTCTGTCCACAGGTTTTCCCTCCACAGATTGAAGACACTAGAATCCTAACTCTTTGGCAAATTCACGGATTCCATGTCATCAGCATTGCCTTGGGGCTAGGGTTTTAAATTAAGTAAGTGTGATGTTGACAGAAAGAGCAAATGAGTTGCAAGGCTTAATTTAGACTAGGCAAACGTGAGGACTGCAGATGCTGGAGATTAGAGTCAAGAGTGTGGAAAAGCACAACAGGTCAGGCAGCATCCAAGGAGCAGGAAAATCAACGTTTCAGACAAAAGCCCTTCATCAGGAATTTAGATTAGCTTGGCCCCATTTACATCTTGCACTTCAGTCATCTCCTCAATGCCTTTCTCTACAAGAGATCCTCAGCTCTTTGGCCAACAGTGAAATCACAGTCAGTAAAGCAGGGTCATATGTCAGATATTCAGTTTATTCCATTACTCGAGGTATCTCTGAACCTGTGTGTCATTCTGTACTGACACTCAGATACCACTTAGTGTGATTCGTGGGCTCAGATCAGAATAATTGCTGCTTTTTGTTTATCCAGTTCATTTGTTTGGGATGTAATGTTAACCATGATTCCCCAATAAATAACCAATAACCGTGTCTCCTTACTATTTTTAGGCATCAGAGTTGGCTAGTTTCATCCAGACAAAGCATGAATTGGGCTGCCGAGCACCATATGTCACCAATATCGAAGAAGGCATTAATAGTCAAAGCAAAAGGGTCAAGGAATTCTGGGATCTACTGGGTGGCGAGGCTGAATACCAAGGTAAGAAGTTCAAGTGAACATGGATAATCGCTGGGCTTACAGATCACTAAGTTCCAGCTAATATACCCTCAAGAGTTGATGGAAGGGCTGAGAAAAGAGACATGCTGTCACCATTTTGCATTATTCAGTATCCAGGATGGAATCACAATACCAAAACTGAAAGGGAACAACAATTGATTTTACATGGAAAGAGGATGCTGATTGGTTGGCAATTATGGGCTCTGACTGGTAGAGATGTTGCCTTGCCATGGAGAATGCCACAAGACACTTTCATGTTGCAGCTGTACAAACTCTGGTGCGGCCACATTTGGAGTATTGCGTACAGTTCTGGTCACTGCATTATAGAAAGGATCTGGAAGCTTTGGACAGGGTTCAAAGGAGATTTACTAGGATGTTGCCTGGTATGGAGGGAAGGCTAAGGGACTTCATTTTCATTAGAGAGAAGAAGGTTGAGAGGTGACTTAATTGAGATATATAAGATAATCAGAGGGTTAGATAGGTTGGACAGTGAGAGCCTTTTTCCTTGGATGGTGATGGCCAGCACAAGGGATTATAGTTTTAAATTGAGGGGTGATAGCTATAGGACAGATATCAGAGGTAGTTTCTTTACTCAGAGAGTAGTAGGGGTGTGGAATGCACTGCCTGCAACAGTAGTAGACTCGTCAACTTTAAGGACATTTAAATGGTTATTAGACAGACATATGGACGAGAATAGAACAGTGTAGGTTAGAAAGGCTTCAGATTGGTTTCACAGGTCGGCGCAACATCGAGGGCCGAAGGGCCTGTACTGCGCTGTGATGTTCTCTGTTCTATGTTAAGGAAAAAGTTAAGTGCCAAGCTTTTGTTTAAATTCAAACTGGGTAAGTCAACTCTGCTTGGTCAAGGCATTTCCGTAAGGAATTTAGTAAGGATTGGCTGACTCCCCAAGGATCTGTTTGTGAGAAACAAAGCTCACACACACTTCAATAATTGCAGTCCGAGACCAAAGTCTGAATCAGTAGTGTCCTTTATTTTTACACTTGCAAGTGGGTGTGGTGTCCAGTGCCTATAAGGCAGAGGACATACACACCAAAGTCAATTCATACACAATATTTATATAATTTGGATTCTTTTGTTTTACATTGCTCCTCCCCTGTTTACATCCTCCACTTCCCTAAGACTGGCCCCATTACCCCTGTTTATCTCTTGCCTTATCCGGCCTTGTCTGTGACAAAATGCTTATTTCTGACCACACAAGGCCATTTGACCTCATCCCGCTGCAGGTCATTGTTAGGCATATTCTTTCTTCATCAGTATCTACTCTCTCCATCTGGGCCTCTCCCAAGGCCACTCTGATCCCTATGACCTCTTTAATTGGGGTTTGTTCCTGTGTCTCTGTAAAAGTGGGAAACAGATGTTTATACCTACTGTTTGTACAGGCGTATCTAGCTTAACTTCATCCCCTCACAACATCTTATCTATTTGCCC
>NC_057742.1:32934857-32936593 GCF_004010195.1 Chiloscyllium plagiosum | reverse complement strand
CCTCTCTTAACAATTCATCTAATGGTTTTTCGCTCCACCCTTCTATCTTCTGTATCTTTCTCTGTATGTCTGGCCATGCCTTTGTCACAAAATGTACTTTCAAAAGACCCTATGCCACTGGGTCCTCAGGGTTAATTCCAGAATATTTCCGCATTGAGTCCCTTAATCTTTGCAAGAAAGCTGAGGGAGTCTTATCTTTCTCCTGTCTAACTTCAAAGGCTTTAGTCAAATTCTGTGACTTCGGAACTGCCTCTCTTATTCCTTTTAGAATCAGGTCTTTCAATTCCCTCATTTCTTCTCTATGCTCCGGGTTTTGGTTTTCCCACTGGGGATCTCTGAGGGGAAACTTTACCTCTCCTTGTCCAGCATCCCCATCTCCAATCGGGTGTTCCCTGTCCCATATTTTAATGGCTGCTCCCCGTATAAGTCCCCTTTCCTCCCCAGTAAATAGTATATTCAAAATAGACATTAACTCAGCCCATGTATACAAACTGGGCCCCAAAAATTGATCAATTTGTTCAGACAACTCCACTGGATCCTCAACCAGGACCTTCATTCCCTTTTTAAATGTTCTGACATCCACACTGATGAGGGGGGCACTTACAAACCCAATCTCTTTGTCCCCTATTGGTACCTCCCGAAGGGGATAAGTCATTACGTTCTTCCCCATTTTCTTTTTTTAAAGAAATATTGCAATATTTCTAGCTCCCCACCTCAAACACCAATTCATCAATTCATGCTTGACTAACTTTTAAAGCCTGTTCTTAACTTGTAAATATATTTATATATTTACGTTCATTTATTCAGTATTTAATATTTAAAATGTAAAATGCATACAGTTCCCAATTTTGAAATCCAGTGTAATCACCCAGTTTTAGTCCCTTAATTTAAATCCAAAATTAGTTTTCTTAAGTCGTCCTGACCAATCATTGCTCAATTACAATACTATAGGTCGTGAAATAATCAGAGCTGCCTTAAAAGAATTTGTCTATTCAAGTTTAAAAAAAACTTCTAATGCATGAACAATGGCCGAATCCAAGGTCACAGATATTAACCATAGAATTTTGTTTTTACTACAATTTAATGTTGAACTGAAACTTCAACTGTCCTCCATAAATCACTTTTATGTAAAGATAAAAGAAATTAGTTAGAAACTGACAGTAAGGCAGTCATGACCTGTAAAAAGAACAGGAGTTATCACCATTTTCTTTTCATAATCTCGATAGAATCCTTAACCTTAAAAGAAATCATGTTAAGTTTCCATAATAAAAATCAGATTCAAAACAGTCCTGGAACTCGAGCTCCAGGGATTAAAACGCAAACATTCAATCACCAACAAACAAATGTGCATTCAAACCAAATCACAAAGGGTTAAACTTTCTACCAGTGTACAGCTCTTTTCATTCTCTCTCTCTCACACATTGACATATAAATTCAGATATTTACAAACCCAGTCTTCGTCCGACCTGTACTTTGGCCAGAAGATGGCGGGACGAATAATGGATTTCTTAGTCCATACAAAGCAACAATATTTAATCATCTTTTGCCCTTGTACAAGTATTATTTTGCCAATTCCACAACATCCTGCCCAAAGGACTTTCTGGAGGTATGTTGTAAGGGACCCCGCCTCCATTTCCATTGCCTTTTTCTTCTTTTGTTTTCCTGGAGGCTTTTTCCTTACCCACAGCACAATCCATATTGAGTTCCTTCGTTAGTCCCTTATTAACTACTAAAGC
>NC_057742.1:32923228-32934281 GCF_004010195.1 Chiloscyllium plagiosum | reverse complement strand
TACTGTTTGTACAGGCGTATCTAGCTTAACTTCATCCCCTCACAACATCTTATCTATTTGTCCGTAATATCTACCATTGTTTTGCAATCACGTTTCATGCTGGCATACAATTTTAGCTCATACAAAAACAATTATATATTTCCTCCACATGTTTCCATTCTTGTTGACTCAGCTCTTGGCGAAAACAATTACACACTGGTGTGAGTTCATTTACTTTTATATAATCAATTATAATTGCAGAAATGCAGAAGTAACATTAATTTACCCTAAATCCCACATGTTTAGTTGACAGCATGTCTTTTTTTATCAGCAGTGTTCACGTTCTGTCCAACTAAAACAACTAAAAGAGCAACAGTTTCTCTTGTTGAGTGAATCTTTGGAAATCCCCTGTACTGATGAATCAGATTGTAATTTGATACAGGTTGAGGTAAAACACAAGTAGAGATCAGACAAGAAGTATCACTTACACTCATAAAGACACTGTTTCAGGCTGGTGTAATTTGGACAGATCCGATACCAGGCAAATAATTCCCCTTTCCACCGTGTTCTACCTCAGTTTCTTTTTCTTATACCATCTATTTTTGGATAATAAATTTATAAAGTATAAATATTGCTTTTGACTAAACAATAAATGGCTGAAGTGCACAGGTGAAAAATTATCAAACACTTGGTCACAGTTTCTACTGATCCCACTAGCAGGAGCATCAGAACCATCACTAGCTACACACTCACAGCAGACAAAACAGACATCAGCTATTGATTTTCTTTTCAATTATTTTCCTTCCAGTTTGTATTTTTCCAATATTTTTACACACCCTCACATTTTATACTTGCACTCATTTAGCCTCACTCAGTCTCACCCTCATTCACTCTCACACTCACTTGCTCTTACATTCTCTCGCTTTCACACTCTTGGGCTATCACACTCAGTAGTTCTCACACTAGTTTGCTGACACACTCTCAAGCATTCTCATATTTTGGGGTAAACCTTGGGGTAAGTCCATTTACATCCCTCCCAATTAATATTTACATAGACATCAATCATAAAGACAAGAACTACACCTCTCATTTCCTTTCTCTCCTGCACGCATACACAAATCCTTCACCTAACAGAGTACTGTGTCCACAGACCTCTGACCATAAAGTGGCATTCTGTGTTCTATGAAGGGACAACCGTGAAAAAAAAGCAAGTTTGAACAATCTGAAAGAGCCTCTTTGATGACATTCTTAATATTCCTGACTTTTCACTGTTGCCTGTGCAGCTGCGGGAGATCCTGAGGAAGATGAGCTGTATGAAGCTGCTATCACAGAAACAAACCACATATATCATTTGGTTGGGGACAAGCTTGTCCCAGACAATGAATCATGGGCAAAGATTCCTCGCTGTTCCATGCTGAATTCAAAGGAGGTAGGGGCATGTGATGCATTTGAAGTTTCAAACCATCTTACCTTAAATGTCAGTGCATCAATATTTTCAACGTTATTTCTTTTCAGAGTTAGTGATCTGTGCGAACGTGCACAGGGTGGCACGGTGACACAGTGTTTAACAAAGATGTGCAGGTTAGGTGAATTGGCCATGCTAAATTGCCCATAGTGTTCAGGGGTGTATAGGTTAGGTGCATTAGTCAGGGGAAAAGTAAAGTAATAGGTAGGGGAATGGGTCTGTGTGAGATGCTCTTCGGAGGATCAGTGTGGACTTGTTGGGCCAAATGGCCCATTTCGACACTGTAGGGATTCTACGATTCTGTATAGAAAATACTGGATTTTCCAAAAATGAAACCAAATACTTTGGTTAGAGTTATCCCTGGAGGTTTAATCACATACCTCAGGGTGTGACCTCTGTAAATGTTAATAGAATTTGCTCGCTAACTCCTTTGTTCTGGTTCAGATTCAGGCTGTGAATGCAGATGACAGCTCTGTATTTGGAGCTTCAGTCAGAGCTGAGCAGAGTACTTAGACTCCACATGTTGAAGCTAAACCCAGAAGAGGAGCATTTCTCTCTAAGTGCATTGTCCCTAAATCAGTTCAGCATCAATATTTCAAAACTGCTCCATGGATTTGCAGTCACGAGGAAGAGTTCTCAGAGAATGATGGAAATAACTGTCCTTGTTCCCACTGTCTTGCCAATGCTGGCTCATTCTCCTGTCACCCCATCCCTCCACACATTTTGTGTTTAAATATTTATCCATTTCCTTTTAGATTATATTGTACCTCGCTTGGTAGTCTTTTAAGATAAGCTAATGTGTTCAGTTCAACAGCTTCTCTCCTGTCACTGTTCACCTACAATAAAATTGCCTGTTTCCACTTACCCTTTTACTGGCTTCATAACTTGACTGCAAGACCATAAGACGTAGGAGCAGAAATAAGGTCATTTGGCCCATCGAGTCTGCTCTGCCATTCAATCATGGCTGATCGATTTCTCAACCCATTCTCCCATTTTCTCCGGACAACCCTTGAAAATCAAGAATTTATCTATCTCTGTCTTAAGTATATTTAATGAGCTGGCCTCCACAGCTTTCTGTGGCAATGAATTCCGCAGATTCAGCACTCTCTGGCTAAAGAAGTTTCTCCCTTTTTCCGTTCTAAAGGGTCTTCTCTTTACTCTAAGGCTGTGCCCTCGGGTCTCTCCTACCAATAGAAACATCTTCCCAACATCCACTCTCTATTCAATATTCAATATTCTTTAAGTTTCAATCAGATCCCCCTCATCCTTCTAAACTCATTGAGCATAGACCCAGAGTCCTCAAATGGTCACACCCTGAGGTAGTTAGAACACCATGTGATTAAACCTCCAGGGATAACTCTAACCAAAGTATTTGGTTTCATTTTTGGAAAATCCAGTATTTTCCATATAGAATCGTAGAATCCCTACAGTGTCCCATTTGGCCCAACAAGTCCACACTGATCCTCCGAAGAGTATCTCACACAGACCCATTCCACTACCTATTACTTTCATTCCTGGGATCATTCTATGAACATCTTCTGGACCTGTTCTATGGCCAGTACATCCTTCCTAAGGTATGGGGCCCAAAATTGCCCACAATACTGTAAATATGCTGCATCACTCACACAGACTCTTTGGGTGTGGGCAATCAAGAGGCAATAGGACTTTATACATTATTGTTGTGAGCCAAGACAAGTGATTGATGTCAGGATATTCAACCACATCACAGACAAGCCTCACCCATTCCTCTATCAGTGTCCATACACTCACGGTCTAGCAGGGTCTCTCAGAGACTGGAGCACTTCTCACCCCACCAGCTCAGGAGTGCTGAGGCCAATTTTGGCAAATCCTATCTAACTCCACACTTGATCAGTTACGCACTGGGTAGTTACTCATTGGTCGAAGAGTGTGGCGCTGGAAAAGCACAGCCGGTCAGGTAGCATCTGAGGAGCAGGAGAATCGACGTTTCGAGCATAAACCCTTCATCAGGAATGATTCGATTCTCCTGCCCCTGGGACGCTGCCTGACCTACTGTACTTTTCCAGTGCCACACTCTTCGACTCTGATCTCCAGCATCTGCAGACCTCACTTACTCATAGTTACTCGTTCACTGTGTCACTGGAGTCATCCTCAGGTGAGGCAACCCAACACATAATGAAAAGTGACGTAATTACATCTTGCAATCACTATATTGATGCAGCCAAACTAGAAAACCAATTTGTGCACAGCAAGATCTCACCAAGTTGTGAATTATTAGTGAATTTATTTTCAGTTGAAGGAGAATTGCTGGCCTGGACACACAGAGAATTCTCTTTGTATCTTCCCATTGTTCCTTTTCTATGAACTGAACCAGTAGGACAGACAAATGGTTTAAAGTGTCACCTGGATATTGCCTCCCCTCTCAGTGGTTGAAGATTATACCCTGCCAAACTAGGACTTCCGAAGAAAAGGGAAGTGCTGACCATTTCTGGGGACCATTGTCCAGACTTGCCTGAAGGTTGCAAAGCCTTTGCCCTCCCGTTCAAGTCTGTGTTAAAATTGTAGTTTGATTTTTCACTGGTGGTTCTTCTCTGTGGCTCGGCACTCAGCTCAGGCAACACTAAATGTCAGTGGGACCCATCAATGCTGAGATGAATCTCAACCTCATCGGCTGTGGGCTAGTACTTTCAGCAGACATTAATGGACAGCAAGAAGAGATTGCCTTTTCTCCCTCATGTCTCATTACAATCCCTAGGTTTGTACGTTCTCACTAAGTTGCTTGTGGGTATGCACTGACAGTGCAAATCTGCCACACATTGGCATGATCAGTCTCCATATGCAGAGGCAAAGCAACACTCCACCGACGTTCAGCGAATGTCCTTGTTCCTGATCGGATTACAATCATGATCAGGTAGATCCATGGCTTTGGGTCAGGCAAGGAGTAACCTGGGTATTTTAGCTGCCCTTTTGCCTGGTTCTCCCTGAAACAGTCAGTAGTTAAAAAACAATAATGTGTTTGTTTCGGGACATGATTGAAATGTGCCGGTTCATTTTATTAAGTGCACTCTTTTCTCTTGGTTTGCAGGTGCTGGTGCTGGATTTTGGCAGCGAGGTGTACATCTGGCATGGTAAAGAGGTCACCCTGGCACAGCGCAAGTTGGCTCTCCAACTGGCCAAACAGTTACTGAGTGGTCCTTGTGATTATAGTAACTATGGAATAAACCCCCTGGACCCTGGAGGCAATAAGAACATCTCCCAGCAGTGAGTTACTGATGCTGCCTGATAGGTTTCATTAGGGGTACCAGTGTGTCAGAAACAATGATATGTGAACTGAGCCACTTTACAGGAATAAGAGATTACTGCGGGGTGCAGACAAGCCTATTCAATCTAATAGGGGTTCAATGTAGGTGCGTCTGCATGGGATCCACAGGTATCAGCTGCTTATCCAATTGACCATTCTTATTCTCTGTGGCTGGACATTAGGCTCGGGCAACACTGGATGTCTGTGATCCTCATTGGCCCAAAAATAGCATTTTCCAAAAGTCATAGAATTATAGAGTTATAGAATCGCTACAGAGTGGAAACAGGCTCTTTGGCACAACAAGTCCACGCCAACCCTCTGAAGAGTAACCCATCCAGACCCATTCCCCTGCCCTATTACTCTACATGAACCCAGACTAATGCAGCTCATCTACACATCCCTGAATACTATGGGCAATTAAACATGGCCAGTTCACCTAACCTGCGCATCTTTGAAACGTCATGAGTGGATGTTTCTCTCTCATGTCTCAGTACAATCCCTGGCCTGTCTGGTCATAGAGTTATAGAGGATGGAAACAGAATCTTTGGTCCAACAGTAGAGCAGTAGACAGTTTATTTGGATTTTAGTAAAGCCTTTGACAAGGTTCTGCGTGGTAATTACTAAAGTTGGGTCAATGGGATTCAGGGTGAGCTTTCCAAATGGATTAGGTTAATGGCAGAAGACAGAAAGTGGCGGTGGTGGGTTGCTTTTCAGACTGGAGGCCTGTCCCCAGCGGTGTTCCACAGGAATTGGTTCTGGGTCCTCTTTTGTTTGTCATTTATATAAATGATTTGGATGAGAATATAGCAGACATGGTCAGTAAATTTGTAGATGACACCAAACTTTGTGGCATAGTGGACAGTGAAAAACATTTTCTAAGATTGCAAAGGCATCTTGATCAAATGAGTCAATAGGGTGAAAAATGGCAGATGGAGTTCAATCTGAATAAATGTGAGGTATTGCATTTTGGTACAACAAGCAGGCTTACACAGTTAATGGGAGGATCTTGGGTAATATTGTAGAACAGAGGGACCTAGGGATGCACGTACATAATTTTTTGGAGTTTGCATCACGCATAGACAAGTTGGTTGAAAAGGTGTTTGGCACGCTTGCCTTCATTGCTCAGTCCTTTGAGTATAGTGATTGGGAAGTCATATTGGGATTGTACGGGACATAGGTGAGGCCTCTTCTGGAATACTGTGTCCAGTTCTGGTCACCCAGTTTTCGGAAGGATATTATTAAGCTGGAGAGGGTTCAGAAGAGATTTTCCATGATGTTGCCAGGTATGGAAGGTTTGAGTTATGAAAACTGGGACTTCTTTCACTGGTGAAATGACTTTACACGATCTCAATCAGTTGCTTGTGGGCATGCAACATTGCAAGTACACAACGCATTGAGCTACAAAGTGGCAATTTTATGTCAAAAAGGCCAAGAAATAGCAAATGTCGGTGCTAAAGAAGTCACATAGGATACTTTGTAAAAATGTAAGTGAAATAACTCCACAAAGGCCAGTACCCTTTATTTACACGTGCATAATACAGCACACTCACCCAGCTAGCTTAAAACCAGCTCCTAGAGTGAACAGAACCCCTGACACTCCTGTTTATATCTGTTAGCCAGCACTCCCTGATTAGACCAGGATAACAGCCTCAATCAAGGAACTCGTATTCTATGAGATCCACCTGGGTGATCTTGCCACAATTACTACAGTATGAGATGTGGCATCATTGGCAATGCCAGCATCTGTTGACCATCTTCAATTGTCTTTAACCCTGTACAGTTTGCTAAGAAACTCAGAGAACTAAAATAATCGGCCATATTGTTGTGGGTTTGGTGTTAGATGTTGGGCCGACCAGTAAGGATGGCAGATTTTGTTCCCCTAATGGGCGATAATGTACCAGATGGGTTTCTCTGATAATTGGTGATTGTTTTCTGCTTATTGTTGCTAAGATCAGTTTTCATTTCACAATTTTACCTATTGGTTTTAACTCCACCGGTTGGTATACCAGGATTTGAACCCATCACCCTGGAGCATTGGCTGGGCATCCTGTTTAACCACTCCAGTAAACATTACCACAATCACACCATATCCTTCCTTTACTTATTGTGAAGAGATCTGCAATTTGGATTTGTCCACCTCTCTTTCCCTTCTCTCTCTCTATTTTTTTAGATATCTCTTTCCACATCTTTCTTCTCTGTTTCTCTGTCTTACAGCTTAGCTGTCAAAACTTTGAGTTGTATCGTTGTGAAAAAATGTTTTTGATTATTTCAGGTGATGTGGGGCCAGAGTAGGAAGGGAACGTTAGAGAGGGAGGAGTACATATTGAGTACAAATGGTGACATTAATCGGCTGGATTTGAATTCCCATCTGTCCCCAGTCAGTTTGATGTGATTCTAATCAATTTAGCAACAAAATACCTGTGATACTGAGCAAACTCTATTCGAGCAGAGATGGCTCAGAATAGGTTAATAGAGTCTTTAAGATTAAGAAGGGTGTTGATAAGGTGAATTTAGGAGATTGAAGTTGGGCTTATAGAGGTTTGTAAAATCATGAGGGGTACAGCTAGGGTTAACGGTGGGTGTCTTTTTTCCCTAGGATGGGGGATTTCAAGACTGGGGGGTACATTTTTAAGGTCAGAGGAGAGAGATTTAAGAAAGATATGAGAGGCAAATTTGTTACACAGAGAGTGGTTTGCATGTGGAATGAACTTCCTGAGGAAGTGGGTGGATGTGGGTACAATTATAAAGTTTAAAAGACATTAGAATAAGTACATGAATGGGAAAGGTTGGAGGGATATGGGCCAGGAGCAGGCAGGTGGGACTAGTTTAGTTTGGGATTATGTTCGGCACGGAGGGTCTGTTTCCATGATGTATGACTGTAGATTGTATGACTATATCCTTGTGAGAAAGGTGATGGATTTATTATTGTCACCAATGTGTTGAGGAAGGGGAAGGAATAGGAAAAATATGCTCACAGGAGGTAGTTGGCATGGAATGCTTTCCTATGGACAGTAGCTGAAGCAGTAACTATGATTTTTTTAAAGGAAAGGGCATGAATACTTAAAGTAAAGGAAGAAAGCAGGATTGTGTGAAAGACATCATGCAGTGTGGCTGGCTTTTAAGAGACTCTCAGAGATAGTCTTGATGGGCCAAATGGCCTTTCTTTTGCTGCTCTGTAAACATACTTTAGCTCACCTGTTGCTGCGTTTGTGTACCTTTTAAGTTCCAGAAGAAATGTTACTTTCCCTCCACAGGCAGAGCCGCCCTGACTGGGTGATCTTTGGTCGATTGTCCGAACACAATGAAACAATTTTGTTCAAGGAGAAGTTTCTGGACTGGGCTGAATCGAAAAAACCAGTGCAAAGGGATGTTGAGATTACGGCTGAGGTAAAGGTACGGTGCAGGATTTCAAACAAAAACGCAGTGAAGTTTTGGATTTCCATAGCATCTTTCATGACCTCTTAATGTTGCAAAGTGTTTAACAGCCAGTGAAGAAGATTTAAAGTGCATTTGCTGCGGTCATTCACTGAACCTGGTGGCTAACTTTCACTCAGCAAGATCCCACTAACCAACTAAGATTCAGGACTACAAAGTCTGCTATCCAGTCATGCTTGTAGAAGGAGGTCAATTGACCAGTAACTCTGGGGATGCCTGCCCTGTACTTGTTCAGATAGAGGGAATTTGAAGCAGTCAAACTGTCCATGGTTAAAATCACACAACACCAGGTTATAGTCCAGCAGGTTTATTTGGAATCACTAGCTTTCGAAGCGCTGCTCCTTCATCAGGTGGTTGACAACCTGACAAAGAAGCAGTGCTTCGAAAGCTAGTGATTCGAAATAAACCTGCTGGACTATAACCTGGTGTTGTGTGATTTTTAACTTTGTCCATCCCAGTCCAAATCAACACTGTCCATGGACTCTCACAGTCTCCAAGTTTGGAGAAAGGTCATCAACCCAAAATATTAATTAGATTACATTACAGTGTGGAAACAGGCCCTTCGGCCCAACAAGTCCACACCGACCCGCCGAAGCGCAACCCACCCATACCCCTACATTTACCCCTTACTTAACATTACGGGCAATTTAGCATGGCCAATTCACCTTACCTGCACATTTTTGGACTGTGGGAGGAAACCGGAGCACCCGGAGGAAACCCACGCAGACACGGGGAGAACGTGCAAACTCCACACAGTCAGTCGCCTGAGGCGGGAATTGAACCCGGGTCTCCAGCGCTGTGAGGCAGCAGCGCTAACCACTGTGCCACCGTGCCGCCCACAAATGCTGCTTCTTCCTCTCTCAATTCCTCCTAGACCTAAATGACTTACTGAATGGTTTCTAGCAGTTTTTCTTTTACTTTTTTATATTCAACTGATGCCTGGATTCAACCTCAATTTGTTTTTACTCATTCAGCTCCTATAACCTATGTAGCTCACACTCGGTTTATCGTATCTCACAAGCTCCCAACTTGTAAACTCCCTTCCTTCCCTCAGGGCTGTGGTAACTTGCATAGGTATAGATCCTGACAAAATGACCAGTTTCCTTCAATGTTTGTCTACTTGTTGGGGTGGTGCACTGCTTTCTTCAATACTGACCATTACCAGGTAAAGAAACTGGTTTATTAACAGGATATAGAGGTGCTGGAAAAGGTATAAAGTAGATCGGCAAGGATACCATAAATGGCAAGTTATACTTATTGGGAAAATGAGGAATAGAGTCATAGTGTCATACCGCACAGAAACAGACACTTTGGTCCAACCAGTCCATACCGACCTTAATCACAAACTAAACTAGTTCCACCTGCTTACGCATTGTCCTTATCCCTCGAAACATTTCTTATTCATGTACTTTTCCAAATGTCTTTTAAGCATTGTATCTGTTGCCACATCCATCACATCCTCTGGAAGTTCATTCCATACACAAACCACTCTCAGTGCATCTCATGAATTTTTAAAATCTTTCTCCTCTCACCTGAAAAATATGCCCCTTAGTCTTGAAGTGCCCCACCCTAGGAAAAAGACACCTGCCATTCATCTTATCTGTGCCCCTCATGATTTTATAAATCTCTATGAGCTCATAGTATTAAGGTGCCAGTGTTAGACTGGGGTGTACAAAGTTGGACTATAACTTGGTGTTGTGTGATTTTTAACTCTATGAGCTCACCCCTCAACCTCCGATGCTGCAGTGAAAAAGATCCCAGCCTAACCAGCCTCTCCTTATAATTCAAAACCTCCATTCGTGCCAAATTACTTCTGAACCCTCTCCAGCTTATTAGTATCTTTTTTATATCAGGGTGACCAGAAGTGGACACAGTACTCCAGAAGAGGCCTCCCCAATATCCTGTACAACCTCAACACATCATCCCATTCCTGTACTCAAAGGCCTGAGCAATGGAGGCAAATGTGCTAAGTGCCTTCTTAACCATCCTATCCAAATGTGATGTAAACTTCAAAGAATTATGTACCTGAACCTCAAGGACTCTGTTCTACAACACTGCCCAAGGTCTTACTTTTACTGGCATAAAACCTGCCCTTGTTTGTTTTATCAAAATGCAATAGATTATATTAGATTCCCTACAGTATGGAAATAGACCCTACAAGTCCACACCGACCCTCCGACGAGTAACTCACCTAGACCCATTCCCCTATATTTACCCCTGACTAATGCATCTAATACTATGGGCAATTTAACATGGCCAATTCCCCTGACCTGCACATCTTTAGATTGTGGGAGGAAACTGGAACACCCGGAGAAAATCCATGCAGATACGGGGAGAATGTGCAAACTCCGCACATACAGTCACCCAAGGTGGGACTCAAACCAAGCTCCTGGCGCTGTGAGACAGCAGTGCTAACCACTGAGCCACCATCCCTCCCAAGACCTCACATTTTTCAAATTAAACTCCATTTGCCACTCTTCAGCCAATTGATGGATCTCCTTATAATCTTAGATTACCTTCTTTACTGTCCACAGTACCATCAATAGGCTGAATTGTCCTTCTTTTTCTTGAGAAGACAAAGATGAAGGGTGGCCAATTAGAGCATAAGGCCTTTTAATAGTAGAAATAATGTACAGGGGAAGCTCGATTATCCAAACACGATGGGCGAGCACTATTTTGTTCGGGAAATTGATTATTCAGTTAATCAATTCAATGCTTTTCCTCTGGGGCTTTGAGTCTTCCACTAAGTCAGCACAGCGCACGCGAGCCCTCGCCCACCCCCAACACCGGCCACCGCCCGACCCTGTCCAACACTGGCCCCGCTTGTCCCCCCTCAAACCCTGTCCAACACCGCCCCCCCGCCTGACCCCTCAAACCCTGTCCAACACTGTCCC
>NC_057742.1:32909249-32917039 GCF_004010195.1 Chiloscyllium plagiosum | reverse complement strand
ACACCGCCCCCAGCCCACCCCATCTACCTGCCACGTGCCCCCCCTCTACCCACACGTTCCTGCCCCCTCTCCTGGGCAGTGAGACTGGACACCAACAAGACTGCTGCGCACACACACACACACACCTCTGCCCTGTACACAACAATGTTAGAGAGATTACCTGGGGAAGGGGGCTTTAGGGTACACGTCTGTGTAGAACTCCAGGGAAAGTTTGGGAAGAGAGAAAGAGAGGGTGTCTGCATTCCCATCAGTCCAGGACTGTTCTCGGCAGCACTCTTAATCACCGTAAACAAAAGACGCCATCAGTGTTGAACATACGTCTTTGATGTAATGTTTCTGTCAGGACCTCAACATCTCCTTCGGATAATCTGATTTTCGGATAATTGGTATTCGGATAATCAAGGTTCATCTGTATTTCCTGTTGTGGGATAAAGCAAAATTAGAGGCAATCAATATAAAATAGTCACCAAGAAATCAAATGGGGAATTCAGCAGAGGCCTCTTTACCCACAGGTGTTGTGATTGTGAATCCTTGTTGTGTAAGGAGTAGCCATCTACCACTGGGGAGATGAAATGCAGACTGGGCAACCGCTCTATCCGTAAAAAGACCTCAAGTTTCCTGTTGCCTGCCACTTCAACAAACTAGCATGTTCCCACGGCAACATTTCTGTCTCAGGCCTATGCAGTGCTCCAGTGAAGCTCAACATAAGTTGAGAAAAAATTAGAAACACCATCTAATTTTTAAGTTGAGGACCCTGCAGCCGTTAGGACTGAACTTTGAGTTTAACAGCTTAAAGAGCATGAACACCTACTTCCATGTTCATTAACCATTCCATCACCCCTAGATCCTGTTGTGCGTGGATTTCTCTTAGCACAGCCAACCCATTTTCAATGATACACATTTCCCCTTAGCAACCATTCAAGCATTTACCTCCCTACCACCTTACTATTAGCAATCCCTTTTTATCTCTTTGTCTCCTACTCACTCTTTCTCCCAATACCCCTTTCATCAACCTAAATACCACCATTTATTTGCCGGCTGCGTTCAGTTCTGAAGAAGGGTCACTGGATTTGAAACGTTAACTCTGTTTTTCTCTCCGTAGATGTTGCCAGACCTGCTGAGTTTCTCCAGCATTTTCTATTCTTGTTTCAGATTTCCAGCATTCATATTTCTTTGTTATACCACAAGGGGTAGTTGCGTCTAGTAGTACAGATACATTTAATGGGAATCTCGACCAGTACTTGAGGGAGGAAGAAAATGGAGGGATGTGCTGATGGAGTCAGATGTGGAATCTTGCAAAGAGGTCAGAGTATGCTAACTGCCCACATTCCCCATTGGGCCAACTGGCCTGTTTGTGAATTGTTTATTCTGTCTAAACAGAATGAGGTTTCACATACCTTCAAGGTGATGTTTTTTTTCTGTGTCATTTCAAAACTTTGAGTAGATCCTTATGAAACTTGTTTCTTTTTTACTTTAATGAAGACACCAAAATATTGGAAAAATAATGAAACATTAACAAACAAAAATGACAGCAACAAAGTATACACAAGAGCTTGAATCGATTTTTAAAAAGGTTTTGAGAAAATAGAAAATGGAAAGCTCGGTTAATTAACAGTTAATGGGATGAAGATTCTTCAAAGTGTAAGCTGCACATCTGCATTCACGTTGTGTAGCAATCTAGGTTTGCTCAATATATCATTTCAGTTGCACGACACTGTAATCTTTTGCTATAAATTCTGTGTCTTATGATCATGTTCCACAGCTACCTGATGAAGGAGCAGCGCTCTGAAAGCCAGTGCTTCCAAATAAACCTGTTGGACTATAACCTGGTGTTGTGTGATTTTTAACTTTGTCTAGCCCCAGTCCAACACTGGCTCCTCCACATCATGTCTCTGAAAGGCATTCTGTCACTGCATCCAGGGCAATCAAACCACTTCAACAACTAATGATTTGATTTGAATTATTGTTGTCATATGTACCTAAGTAAAGTGAAAACTTGTGTTTTGCAAGCTTTTGAAGTGTACACACTGTTGTAGCCGCAGTAAACCATTGGATGTTACTCTTAACATTTGCTCAAGAGATTAAATGTTCCAATTTTAACCATTTCACTGTCAGAAGAAATTAAATCCTAAAACCAACTCTAAGTATTAATGTCATGTCCTTTACATAATGTCATGTCCTTTGTTCTCCTTTACATCTGTGTTCTACAGTTAGATCCTCAGAATGACCTGAAGCCGTATGATGCTAAACTGCTGATTCCACTCCCGCAAGTGTCACTCCGAATGATCCTGGATGGAGTGGATGTGCAACGTGGTTATGGATTTCTACAAATAGATGGTGAGAGGATGTCAGAATTGAAGACTGTCGGTGTGGAGGTCTGGCACGTTCAGGAGTTTGAACACAGCCAGCTCCCTAGAGAGAGTTATGGCCAGTTCCACGAGGGGGACACATACGTTATCCAGTGGAAGTACACCATCAGCAGCCTGGGTAAGGGGATGAGTGAATCCGGACAATGCCATCGCACACTATACTGACTGTTAATGTTGTGTCATTGCACCCTCTGGTGGGCATACACCATGCTGCAGTTTGGGGAAGAATAACAAGTTCTATTCATGCAGCAATTTTACTGCGATAGATGTCCTCAGACACTCTACAGGAGAGGTAACAAGTAAAATTTGGCACTCTGCCACATTTTAACTTTGTTAAAAAAAATTAATTGGAATGGTAGCACAGCAGCTATGTTACTGGACTAGCAATGCTGGAAGTGTGAGCTCAAATCCCTCCATGGCAATAGGGAAATTTAAATTCAGTTAATTAAAGAAAACTGGAAGTGAAATTAAAAAGCTAGTAATGATGACCATATAACTATCAAGATTGATTAAAACTCCAACTGGTTCACTAATATCACTTTAGGAAGGTAGTTGGCAATCCATAACCACTTGGGTATACATGTGACTCCAGATCCAGAGTAATTCTCGAAATTATCCTCAGAAATGACCAAACAATTTGTTCTTGAGAAAGGTGACTCATTCTCAAGAACAATACATTCTGGTGTGTGAATGAATAAGCATTTGGATAG
The DNA here is from genome assembly GCF_004010195.1 of Chiloscyllium plagiosum. Taxonomy (NCBI): domain Eukaryota; kingdom Metazoa; phylum Chordata; class Chondrichthyes; order Orectolobiformes; family Hemiscylliidae; genus Chiloscyllium; species Chiloscyllium plagiosum. The sequence continues at coordinate 32,913,960 of NC_057742.1, read as the reverse complement.
TAATTTTAAGGGGTGTTTTAGAAGAGAGGAGGGATGGAGATTTCAGGAAGGATTAAAGGATAGTGGGTAGCTAAAGGTATGACCCTCAAAGATGGAATCACAAGGTGGTGAAATTAAAAGATGAGAAAAAAACTAGAATTGGAAGAGCCCAGAGATCTCAGAGAGTTGCAGATGGTTATAGAGATAGGGACAACTGTGGGGCTGCAGGAGGTTACAGAGACAGGGAGGGCAAAGTCATTGAATGGTTTGAAAGCCAAGATAGGGATTATAATATCCTGGCATGGCCACACATTTTATGTGCCCAAGGACCGGCCTTGGTTCCAGGTGGGATATGGGCAGCAGATATTTAGATGAGTTCAAATTGATAGGAGATGGAAGGACAACCAGGAAAATGTGATAAGAGGCAGGTCTAAACCGTAATGTGGACAAGTCATTGATTTGGATGGCCTTGGTGTTCGAGTGTATATCTGAAGTCTGAAGTCATCTCAGGGTCAGATATGACACTAAGGTTTCAAGCAGTCAGGTTCAGACTTAATGGATGCTCAAGAAGAGAAACTTTGTAGTCTACCCTATGTTTAATAGGAAGAACTTTCTGCTTAACCAAAATTGGATGCCAGACAACATGTGGGACAAATTAAAGGCAGCATTGGAGTTGAGGTGGGTAATCGTGAAGTGGAGCTGAGTATCTGCATGACCTTGATGAAGGGTCTTTGTGTAGATCACAGCTGAATTTACCTGGTGTAAGGTGGAAGAGGGGACTGAGAAAATACAACATTTTACTGAAGTGTGTTTTTGCCATGAGAATGTGCTTCAGGCAGCTCACCTACTGGGACACCTCCAATGCAAAAGAAGCAAGTTTCATCTCTGACAGACCCTGATTTCTAATTTGATCTGATTCCCAAACGAGAAACTCAAAAGTCACACAACACCAGGTAATATAGTCCAACAGGTTTATTTGAAATCACAAGATTTCAAATAAACACCTAGTGTTGTGTGACTTCTGACTTTGTCCACTCCAGTCCAACACTGGCACCTTCACATCATCCCAAAAGAGACCAGTTGAAATGGAAACACATGTCTCTTCCTGCAGTAGGCACTGTCTCCTCATAGAAATTTCCCCCTCAGTTAATGCTGGGCCTGGGAATATTTCACATGGAGAACAAACAGGCTGTGGTCCCTTTAAGGAGAAGACATGTGCAGTCAGGCAGCAATATTAAAGGGACTGTGCCATCTGAGAAACACCATGAAGGGGAATTAAAGGGACCACAGATACTAACTTCCCACATTACAAGTTCAAAAATATTTCATTGACTGTAAAGCACTTCATAGAATCCCTACAGTGTGGAAACAGGCCATTTGGCCCAACAAGCCCACACTGACCCTCCAAAGAGTATCCCACCCAGACCCATTCCCCTATTCCTCTATGTTTCCCCTGACTAATGCATCTAACCTACACATCAATGAACACTATGGGCAATTTAGCATGGCCAATTCACCTAACCTGCAAATCACTGGACTTTGGGGGGGAAACCGGAGCACCCAGAAGAAACCCACGCAGCCACGGGGAGAATGTGCAAACTGCACACAGACAGCAGCTTAAGGCGGGAATCAAACCTGAGTCACTGGCACTGTGAGGCAGCAGTGCTAACCATTGAACCACCATGCCACTTTGGGAGGATCAGTGGTCGCTATACGAATGCAGGTCTTTATTTAGTACTGGTGCAGTTCAGGTAAAAACAATGACTGCAGATGCTAGAAACCAGATTCTGGATTAGTGGTGCTGGAAGAGCACAGCAGTTCAGGCAGCATCCAAGGAGCTTTGAAATCGACGTTTCGGGCAAAAGCCCTTCATCAGGAATAAAGGCGGCTTATCTCTCTATGCTTCAGGCTTACTGCCTTTATTCCTGATGAAGGGCTTTTGCCCTTCATCAGGAATAAAGGCGGCTTATCTCTCCATGCTTCAGGCTCACTGCCTTTATTCTTGATGAAGGGCTTTTGCCCGAAACGTCGATTTCGAAGCTCCTTGGATGCTGCCTGAACTGCTGTGCTCTTCCAGCACCACTAATCCAGAAACTGGTGCAGTTCAGGTAACTCAGTGCACACCTGCACTCAGAATGGTAGCACTCACTTCCACACCAGACAGCAGCATTGTCAACACACTGCCTGCAGAGCTCTCATATTCTGGAGGGTGTGAGTTTAAATTCAGTGCAGTATGGATAGATTCTGATGTACCAGCCTCAGGCGGCTGTCTGTGTGGAGTTTGCACGTTCTCCCTGGAATCTGGATGTACCTGAAATCAAGACCTGATTGACAGACAAAGACTGACCTCCAGTTAATGAGAGAAACTAAGTTGTGACTGATCTCCCTGTGTTTCTCCACAGTGGGAAAGCGACAGAAACCGGATCAGCTGAGCAGCTGTGGTCCTGGCAAGGAGCGATCTGCGTACTTTTTCTGGCAAGGTCGGCTGTCGAGCATTAGCGGCAAAGGTGCATCAGCACTGATGACTGTGGAACTGGGCAAAGACAGAGAAGCTCAGGTAACAATCACAGGTAGTGAGCTGCAGGAGGGTGGGGGCTACCGAGGGAAGAGCCAGGAATTACAGTCAGTGTGTGTGGTCTGATTGTCACGTAGTCACTGCACCATCCAAAACCACACTGAGCAATTATAGGCCTGGCCTTCCATTCCCTCAAACCTATCCTGCAATCCTATTAGTACTTTGACACCTTTGCTGGGATATCCCTCAATTCTGTTACCTGACAAAAATTCATTAATCCTAAAGTTGAAATTTTCAGTTTACCCAATGTCCACAGGCGTTGGTGATATAAGATCATCATCAAAAAGCAGCAAGAATAGGCCATAAGCCTCTTGCACTGCCATGTAATAAGATAACCTGATAATGACCTTGGCTTCAGTCTCCTGTCTGCACCTGCCTGTTCCTGATGAAGGGCTTTATGCCCAAAACATTGATTTCCCTGCTCCTCGGATGCTATCTGACCTGCTGCGCTTTTCTAGCACCTCTCTAATCTTGACTCTAATCTCCAGTATCTGCAGTACCCACCTCCACCTGCCTGTACCCATAACCCTGGCTTGATTGCCATGTTGATCAAAATGTGCCCAACTCAACCCTCAATATGTTCAAACATCACCACTCTCTGTGGGAAGAAGTTCCTCCTCATTTCTGCCTTCATTAGGAGATCCCTTACTTTGAACCTGTCGCCCCCTTCAAGATTCCATCAAGAATGCGAATGTCCTCTAAACATCTATCCTTGCCAAGGCCACTCACAATCTTGTCTTTCATCAAGAGCACCTTTCATTCTTCTACACTCCAATGAACAGAACAACATCTCTTCTTCCTCAAGAGGCGAAGGAAATTCAGCATGTCCTTAGGGACCCTCACCAACGTTTATAGACGCATCATAGAAAGCATTCAATATGGATGCGTCATGGTTTGGCACCTACTCTGCCTAGGGTCATAAGAAACTACAGAGAGTCATCACGCAAGCTAACCTTCCATCCATTGACTCCATCTATACTTCTTGATGAGGAAAAGGCAGTCAACATCATCAAAGACCCCTCCCACTCCAATTGTAATCTCTTCCATCAGGCGGAAGACAAAATTTAAACACACATACCAACAGATTCAAACTTCTTCCCTACTGCAATTAGACTTCTGAAATACAATTCTCAAATCTAATGTTGATCTTGCTTTTTATGTAGAATCCCAACAGTATGGAAACAGGCCATTGGGCCCAACAAGTCCACACCAACCCTCTGAAGAGTAACCCAACCAGACCCATTTCCCTACCCCAATTACTATACATTTCCCCTGACTAATGCATGCATTAGTCTAAAGTATCAGAGACACATTCCTGAACACTGTGGGCAATTTAGCAAAGCCAATTCACCTAACCTGCACTGTGGGAGGAAACCAGAGCACCCAGAGGAAACCCACATAGACACGGGGAGAATGTACAAGCTCCACATAGACAGTCGCCTGAGGCTAGAATCGAACCCAGGTTCCTGGCACTGTGAGGCAGCAGTGCTAACCACTGAGCCACTGTGCTGCCCCTTTGCACCTTCTTTGCAGCCATAACTTTGTATTCCTCGCTCTGTTCAATCACCCTGTGATCTTTTAATGGTATGATCTGCCTGTACAGGATACAAAACAAAACATTTCATTGTACCCAGGGACACGTGACAATAATAAATCAAATCAAATCAAGCATGAGGCCAACTTGCTACATCTTTCCTGATAAGTCAAACCCTTAATCACAGAAATCACCTTTATGAACCTTTTCTGCATTATTTCCAATACAGTGTATCCCTCTTTAAGTGAGGAGATGAAAACTATACACGTTTCTCCAGGTGTGGTCTCACCAATGCCCTGCAGAGCTGTCACTAGTCTGCTCTAAGTTTATAAAGGAGAAAGTGAGGTTTGCAGATGCTGGAGATCAGAGCTGGAAATGTGTTGCTGGAAAAGCGCAGCAGGTCAGGCAGCATCCAGGGAACAGGAGAATCGACGTTTCGGGCATAAGCCCTTCTTCAGGAATGGGGAAAGTTTGTCCAGCAGGCTAAGATAAAAGGTAGGGAGGAGGGACTTGGGGGAGGGGCATTGGAAATGTGATAGGTTGAAAGAGGTCAAGGTGAGGGTGATAGATCAGACTGGGGTGGGGGCGGAGAGGTTAGGAAGAAGATTGCAGGTTAGGAAGGC
>NC_057742.1:32879680-32906618 GCF_004010195.1 Chiloscyllium plagiosum | reverse complement strand
CCAACCCTCGAACTCAGCACCGCCTTCCTAACCTGCAATCTTCTTCCTGACCTCTCCGACCCCACCCCCACTCCGGCCTATCACCCTCACCTTGACCTCCTTCCACCTATCGCATTTCCGACGCCCCGCCCCCAAGTCACTCCTCCCTACCTTTTATCTTAGCCTGCTGGACACACTTTCCTCATTCCTGAAGAAGGGCTCATGCCCGAAACGTTGATTCTCCTGCTCCTTGGGTGCTGCGCTTTTCCAGTAACACATTTTCAGCTCTGATCTCCAGCATCTGCAGCCCTCACTTTCTCCTAATGAACAGAAGATAAAGAGTACATTTTCAGGACGAAAACTGTACCTAGTGGAGTGTGAAAGAGTTCATAGCTGAATCCACAATTCTACATGATCCTTATTAAACTTACAAAGGCTTGTTTTATAGTCTGTTCCGTAACGTGAGAGATTTGTCAGTAAGGGCATTACTGCTGGCTCAGTGGTTGTAGTCTTATCTCCCTATCAGATTAGGTTCAGTTCCAACTCTGAGGAATGGAGTACTTCATTTTAGCTGACAATCCAATGCAGTAAGAAGTAAGTGTCAAAACTGCAATCAAAACAGCTGCCTTTCAGATAAAGTTTTAAATCAAGGCCTCGATCCCTTGGGACCAGCATGGGTTTTTTGGATTAATATCCATCTCTCAATCAGCATTGCTTTAGAAACATGTCATCCTGTCCTGATTGCTAATGGGAATGTTTGTCGGATTTTGCAGTGGGTAAAATGGGTGCTGTATATTTCATATTCAATTGTAACTACACGTCAGAGGTCTTTATTCTGCATTTTGGAATGTCTATTGGGCTTGAAAGTAGCTACAAACTGTAAATAAATGTTCTAATGAAGGGTCACAGGACCTGAAACGTTAACATTTACCAGACTTGCTGAGTTTTTTCCAGCAATTTCTGAGTTTGATTCTGATTTCCAGCACCTGCAGTTCTTCAGTTTTTTGAAAATAATGGTCCCTGTTTTTGAAGACTGGGGGTCAAAGCTCTCCTAGTTAGGAAGAAAAGGTGTTATGTGGTCATTTTAAACCTACACAACATTGGATTTCCTGATGTTTAAGGATTGGTTAATGATGACTGGAACACAGTCAACATGGACAGCACTGCTATAATTCATCTGCATGGTCAAGGCTATAAACCTATCTCCTGCCAGCAATGGTTAGTCCTCATTGATTTCCCAGGGCTCCTCCTAACCACAGGCAGGCAATGCATCAGATCCCACCTGCCCCAGTAATTAGCTCAGTGCAGGCATTAGAACTGAGACAAAGTGAGCAATTTCTATTTTAATACGGCCCCTGTTGTCTGGCTAATTGCACGTGGCTGATTGGCATGTTCACAATATGCCCTTATTTACAAGGATCAATACAACATGATTCATTATCTCTTCAAAATGTGCTAATTCAACAGCTCCTGGTGCCACAACCAAAGACTCCAGTCATGGAGAAGTAGAGCATTATGACTAAATTAGACCTTGCTAGGCTCTGTATTCATACCTTACCCAATGTACTGGATGTGAGAACTATAATGTATGACTTAGCATAAAGAGCTTTACGATAATAAAAAAGAAACAATTACTTTCAGTTTTCTTGGTTGATTATCTGTTGAACCAAATCTACCTACTGACTTCGGGTTTACTGAAACAATTTCACCGATTGTTGACCAAGATTTAAATGGGTGTGTGCTGTTTCCCAGGTGCTGGTGTCACAGGGAAAAGAGCCCCCCTGCTTTCTCCAGTTGTTCCAAGGAGGAATGATTATCCACAGTGGAAGGAGAGATAACATCAGAAACCCACAAGGTTTGGACTGTGAACTTTTTCTTTGAAGCAATGGATTATGGAAAAATTTGTGCAAATTCAATGATGGATGTTTCAGGGAGAAATTCCTACTCCCCCTAGATCCAGTGGTGCCTCTAGCCTGCTCTCAGTGAGCTAGGGTCATGCTGACTGTGTGTAATCTCATGGCTAGTTGGTTCACTATGACTGTTGTTAAATTATTGTACAAATTCAACCTTACTCAGTCTGTCAGTGACACTCACATATTAACAAATTCACTCTGTTGTTGCTGCTTATAGCTACCCCAGCCACAAGAGCTGCTGCCATGCCAATTTGTTTAACATCAAAGTTACACATACCCACTAGAGCATCTACATTCGCTCTGTGACACCCATCGCCCACCCCTTGGTCAAGCCGTCTATCTGCTGTCTCCCCTTTGCACTCCTGAACAGATCTTTGTAGCTTTTCATTCTGATCAAATGGCTGAAATACTGACATTTTCTGGATATCTCTTCTTAGAGTTTTTTTGTGCTTACAATTTCAAATTTGTTTTACAGATTTATATGCTTGATTCACTTTGTAATGTGTTATTCTAATTTTGCCATCCAGTGACCCTTTCTAAAGAACTTGCCTAGTGTTAATTCCCATAAAACCTCCCCTGGGAGAAGGTTTCCTGGGTGATTCTGATTCCAACCTCAGATGACTGTCTGTGTGGAGTTTGCACATTCTCCCCGTGTGTGCGTGGGTTTCCTCCAGGTGCTCCAATTTCCCCCCACAATCCAAAGGTATGCAGGTCAGGTGAATTGGCCATACTAAATTGCCTGTAGTGTTCAGGGATATGTAGGTTAGGTGCACTAGTCATGGGGAAATGTATAGTAAAAGAATAGGGGAATGGGTGTGGGTGGATTACTCTTCGGAGGGTCAGTATGGATTTGTTGGGCCCAGTGGCCATTTTCCACACCGTAAGAATTCAATGATTCTATGAAAGGGCTACTGCTGATAAAAGTGGCTGGTTTCACTGCGAAAGATCAGTATCTTGGTTGAAGGGTTGACATTCCTGCTGTATACGTGCCTACAATTTCAGTATTTGATATATATCATTTACTGTACTTTATTGAAAGAGAACATTAAATGAGGCTGACAGTTTTGACTTGAAGCCCTGGTCTATGCCCTCAACATGTAATCTCAGCATTTCTCTGCATGCATCATCAGGGAAATTAATGTGGACTCCATCAACCTGTTTAAGTGGATACCAAAATTGCTTAAAGCAAGAATGAGGAGCTTTCAAACGTATATCTCTCAGACAGTATGACCAAAACAGATCACGTGCACATTTATACCTCAATGTATTTTATAGAACCTTGCACTGCGCACATTGGATCGTAGAATCCCTACAGTGTGGAAGCAGGCTATTTGACTCATCGACATCACACCAACTCTCCAAAGACCATCCCACCCAGACACCCCCACCAACCAGGCACACATACAAGCATTCACGCACACACGCATGCATGCACGCGCGCGCGCGCGCACACACACACACACAAATATTTCTGACAGGAATGGGAAGAGTTATAGAGTCATACGGCACACAAACAGACCCTTCGGTCTGACCATAATCACAAACTGTAACCCTGTATTTGCCTTGGTTAATCCCCCTAACGTGCACAGTTTTGGACAGTGGGAGGAAACCAGAGCACCCAGAGGAAACCTATGCAGACACAGGGTGAATGTGCAAACTTCATGCTGAGTTGGCACACATTACTCACTTATGTCATGATACTTCACAAAAGAATTCATCGACGGTGAAACTTTATGGAATGCTAAAGACAAAGTGATGAAAACCTGCATTTATATCGAGGCTTTTTTTTGGTTCCAAAGTGCTTTCTATCCATAGAAATAACTTTGAAGTGTTGTAATTATTGTAACATAGCAACCAATTTGTACACAGCTAGCTACCACTAACATCAGTGAAATAATAAAGCAGATATTGTGTTCGAGTGACATTAATTGAGGGGTGAATGCTGACTGGAGAAAATATCCCTTTTTCTTCTTTGAATTGTGCTGTAAGGTCTTTTAAAAGTTGCGACATAGAATCATAGAGTCATAGAGATGTACAATATGGAAACAGACCCTTCGGTCCAACCCGTCCATGCCGACCAGATATCCCAACCCAATCTAGTCCCACCTGCCAGCACCTGGTTCATATCACTCCAAACCCTTCCTATTCATATACCCATCCAGATGCCTCTTAAATGTTGCAATTGTGACACATGTGATTCTTCTACCATTTGCTGATGGAAACAATTTTTCTTCCTCTAAGACCTGTCTTTTTCGCTTCAGTCAGACCTCCCTTCCTTGGAGCAAACGAGTTTGAGGGGAATCACCTTGGTAAATCACTCCAAGATGCCCTCACTCTGGTCAAATCAGAACTTTGCAGTGGTTCAGTATACTCTTACACTCTAATGAGGAAAGCTGACAATTCCATGGCCTGCTCCCTCATCTGTACTATCTCCTTCAATAATCTATCCATGTAAACCCCAGGTCCTTCTGTCATTGTATGTTCTTTAATATTGTGTCATTGCCTCTCCCCATCCATCCTGCCTAAATTCAAAGTTATTCTTATCTGTCTTCAGCAGGGCTTTGGAGGCTGTTTATCGTGCAGGGAGAGGTCGCAGTGGAGAGTAGCCTCCTGGAGGTGGCGAGAGAGTGCAGAAGTCTGCGTTCAAGGGGCTCACTAGTCCTGGTGAACACTCAGCAAGCTCTCATCTATCTCTGGCACGGTTGCAAAGTTCAAGCCAGTGTAAAGGAGGTTGGCAGGACTGCAGCTAATCACATTAAAGAACGGTAAGGAAGGAATTGCAGTCAGAAGGACTCCTGGTAAATTAAAGAGATGGTTCCCGGGAAATGTTAGAACAAAAAGTACTGGTTGTGTTGTCTATGCATTTCACTAGCCCCTTCCTCCTCCAAAGCAATCAACGTGTAACTCCAGTATTAAATTATGGATTTTTTTTAAACCATGATCTGCAACAATGAATGAATGTCAAGTCACGGTCAGAAGTCACACAACACCAGGTTATAGTCCAACAGGTGAAGTCACCTGATGAAGGAGCAGTTCTCTGAAAGCTTATGATTTCAAATAAACCTGTTGAACTATATCCTGGTGTCGTGTGACTTCTGACCTTTTGTCCATCCCAGTCCAACACCTACACTCCACACCATGACCAGTCATGAGCAAGGACACCAAGAAACAATCAGGGGCTAATATAGTGATGGGGAGTTTCTCATTGCAGCTTTCAATCCAGTTTACATTTCAGTCTCAAAACTACTGCAGAAGCTGGAAATCAGAAACGAAAGTGGAAATTGCTAGGAATACTCAACAGGACAGTCAGTATCTGTGTGGAGAGATATCGCATTAAAGTTTCAGGTTGATGACGTTTTCTCAGAAATGAACCAATCAGTTTGGAATTTAATGCCCATCCCCAAAGGAGTGCAGATTTTGGGGGTGGGAGGGGCCAGCTGGGGACCCTCCTGTTACTCCTATGTCTGGCTGTTAAAGTCCTTGTGAGGTCATTGCTGTTCCTCCAATTCTGAAGAAGAATCAGATTGAACATGAAACATTAGCTCTGTTTCTCTCCACAGTTGCTGCCAGGCTTTTCAATGTTTGTTTCAGATTTGCAGCACCGCAGTATTTTTCTTTTATTTATGTAAGCACTGATGTTGTGTATGTAATTAGAAAGCTCGAAGAACAAACAAACGCCAAGAACAGATACATGGAGCCTCTACCCCCCCCATGGTTTATTGACCTGAACAATAGCTTTGACACAGTAAGTCATGATTTGGAAGGTAATGAAGAAATTCATCACAATGGTTTGATAGCTTCGGAATTCTGTGCTTGTGTGAAACAGATAGAATTAAACGGATTTGGATGCTGGGACAAACCCTCTGCAGCATATTTTTCTCTGCCATGATCTTCAGTACCTTCCAAGGTTACGATCTACTTATCAAAATTGTATGGACCAGAGGGTACTTAGTCTGAGATGTCTCTGGACAAACAAGGTCTCTAAGTAAACATCAGGATTTCCAGTTTGCAAATGACTTGTGCTGGAGAACAAGTCAATTCTAAACTGTGTATCCAGCTGCAGGTCATGGAGTTGTTATAGAGTTAGAGTCATAGAGATGTGCAGCATTTGAAACAGACCCTTTGGTCTAACTCATCCATGCTGACCAGATATCCTAAATAAATCTAGTCCCATTTGCCAGCATTTGGTGCATATGTCTCTAAACCCTTCCCATTCGTATACCATGCAGATGCCTTTTAAATGCTGTAATTGTACCAACCTCCACCACTTCCTCTGGCAGCTCATTCCATACACGCACGACCCTCCGCATGAAACATTTGCCGCTTAGGTCCCTTTTAAATTTCCCATCTCACCCTAAACCTATACCCTCTAGTCTTTGGACTTCCCCACCCCAAGGAAAAGACCTTGCCTACTTACCCTATCCAAGTCCCTCATGATTTTATCAACTTCCAGAAGTTCACCCCTCAGCCTCCGACGCTCCAGGGAAAACAGCCCCAGGCTATTCAGCCTCTCCCTGTACCTCAAACTGTGCAGCCCTGGCAACATCCTTGTCAATCTTTTCTGAACCCTTTCAAGTTTCACAACATACTTACTCCAGCAGGGAGACCAGACTTGCACACAGTATTCCAAAAGTGGCCGAACCAACGTCCTGTACAGCTGATACATGATCTCCCAATTCCTAGATTCACTGTTCTGACCAATAAAGGCAAGCTTACCAAACACCTTCTTCACTATCCTATCTACCTGTGACTCCATGTTCAAGGAACTATGAACCTGTACCAGGTTTCTTTGTTAGGCAACACTACCCAGGACCTTACCATTAACTGTATAAGTCCCGTCTTGATTGGCCTTTCCAAAATGCAGCACCTCACATTTATCTAAATTAAACTCCATCTGCCACTCCTCAGCCCAATGGCCCATCTGATCAAGATCCCATTGTAGTCTGAGATACCCTTCTTCACTGTCCATTACATCTCCAATTTTGGTGTCATCTACAAGCTTACTAACCATCCCTCCTATTTTCACATCTAAATCAATTGTTCTCCAATACGTGGAATAACTTAAACCTTAAGGTCATCACAAAGGAAAGTGAAGTCATGTACCAGTGTGCTTCAGGAAAGGCTCATCTCAAACTCGATCAGAACCTAACAGTAGTGAATATGCTCACTAACCTTGGCATCACATTCCCTTGGGCTATCTGTAGGGACATACCAATCTCGTGATAATTGCAATTTCATTTCTCTCTATTACTGGGAGACTGCAATTACCAAAGCAAGTGCAGCCTTCAAACACATTGCACATCAGTCAAAGAATGAGGGCAGCACCCACCAAGCTGAACACTTATGAAGCACTCATTCTGTGAGTTCTACTGTGTGTATATGAAATTTGAACTGAATAATGTCACTCTAAGAAGCTCAAGCAATTTCACTCGAGTTGCATTTGGAACGTTCTGAAGATCAGAAGGCAGGGCAAACGCCTGAGGTGTTCTCTGAGCTGCTATGCCAAGCACTTGCACCAGACTGAGACAGGTACAACTTTCAGCTGGTTATGTCGCCAAAAACGCCTCACACCCACTGACCAAAGCAGGTTTTAAATGGAGAGTATGGCAATGGGATGTGCCCTGATGGCCGTCAAAGGAAATACAAGAAGTACACTCTGAAGGTTCACTTAGGTGTTTTTATAGCGACGTTGAATCCTGGAAGAATCTCATGCAATAAAGTAAAAATGGTGCAGGCTCATCCGAAAGAGAGTGCCTATCAGATGCAGAGGAGAACCCTATGGAGCGGATATCCTGAAGCAAATTGACTGTCATACCTGTCCTGTTTTCAGCAGAACCTTCTGCATTCAGGTCAGCCTTCGAGGTCACCTAAGTTGCCACCAGGTCTCAGTGGAAAAGCACCGGGACTGAACATAGTCATCTTCACCTAGAAAGTTAAACAAGACATTGCACCAAATGAGAACTGTAGCGACTGGCCCACTCACATCTGGTACAGGGGGAAATTTATTAAAGGGGATTGCAAAAGAACAGAGAACACGATTAGAAAACCTAGATTAGAAACTTTGGCCTAATGAGATTCTGCCTCTTGGACAGTTACATTATGAAAACAGCTTAAAATGGGCTTCCCTCCCTTCATAGAATACTCACCTCTGAGTCAGATTCAGATCATAAATTCACTCCAGCATTAAATGCGCAATTGGAGTTCACATTTCAGAGAGAGGGTCAGAGGTCATGTCTTCTGAAAATATGTTCAGCTAGGTCATATTTGCTTGTCTGAGTGTTTCCAATGGATGGTGAGATTCCCATTGTATTAACCAGAAGAGCAGGGTGTTCTCCTTGTATCGGGGTTAATATTTATTCCTCACTAAAGTAGTTTTGCCACTTGCTGGATCTTGTGAACATGGCTTGATCTTCTGAGCAACCAACAGTAATTGAGCTTCAAAGTAATTCATGAGGTTTTGACACATTCCTGAGAAGTGTGATAAGTTCAGTAAAAATACATGGTCTTTCTTTCCTTAGGCCTCCTCAGGAGCTGGGCCTGTGGAGTAGGATGGATGTAACAGTGCGAGAGATAGAAGAAGGGTCAGAACCTCCAGAGTTTTGGCATGCACTAGGGCAACAGGATCGAAAAGTGTATGATTGCATGTTGCAAGGTAATGGAACTTGGACTCTGGGTTTGGAAAGGAGTGGATGTAAAGTCCAGATTGAAGGGCTGTGAAAGAAGGGGGGACGGAGAGTGTTGGGTCTAAACACTTCCAAGGTCTCTGAGACATCAAATGCTGCTTGTTCATCACCAATAGCCTCATTAGGGCTACTTAGAAATGCAAGCATCTCCCTTCCTCCTTTTTTTATGATGGCTCAGTGATTAGCACTGCTGCCTCACAGCACCAGGGACCTGGGTTTGATTCCACGCTTCGGGCCACTATGTGGAGTTTGCATGTTCTCCCTATGTCTGCGTGGGTTTCCTCCCATTGTCTAAAAATATGCAGGTTAGGTGGATTGGCCATGGGAAATACAGGGTTACAAGGAAAGGGTGGAAATGTGTCTGGGTGGGATGCTCTTCAGAGGGTTGGTGCGAACTTGATGGTCCGAATGGCCTACTTCCACACTGTTACGATTCTGTGATTTTATTGTTATCATTTATGTTCTACAGATCCTGGGAAATACAACTTCACGGTGCGTCTCTTCAGACTGTCTGCTTCCTCAGGGGAGTTTACCGTAGCAGAGCAGTTCAGTCCAACACATATCTCCAGTGGTGTCATGGCGATGCCCTTCCTACAGGAGGCTCTGTACTCTGTAGCTCAGCCAGGTGAACACTCCTTCCTGCATGCAGCACTTAAACACATATGGGCCAGTCACAAAATCTGAGCACAGGCATGTGGATGGGCTGAAGGTCCACAACTCAAAGGGAATTCTGGGCTGTCCTTCTCACATGCCATCTAGGCTACATGTCTCTGCTTTTCATGCTGCATGTTTCCAGGTTAGAGCCCAATTCAAGAAATTGAACCTAACAGCACATTGAAAGAGACAATGGCAACATTTATATATCACTTTTCTAACCTCAGGGCAACCCACTATACTTTGAAAGTGAATGGAGTCCTTCTTGAAGTTTAACCATTGTTCAAATGTAGGGAATGGATCAGCACAGGAAGATTTTGCAAAGAGCTGAACTATGAGCAGCATGGTGGCTCAGTGGTTAGCATTGTTGCCTTATACTGCCAGGGACCTGGGTTCGATTCTAGCCTCAGGTGGATTATTTTTTTACATTACATTACATTACATTACAGTGTGAAACAGGCCCTTCGGCCCAACAAGTCCACACCGACCCGCCGAAGCGCAACCCCTACATTTACCCCTTACCTAACATTACGGGCAATTTAGCATGGCCAATTCACCTAACCTGCACATCTTTGGACTGTAGGAGGAAACCGGAGCACCCGGAGGAAACCCACGCAGACACGGGGAGAATGTGCAAACTCCACACAGTCAGTCGCCTGAGGCGGGAATTGAACCCGGGTCTCTGGCGCTGTGAGGCAGCAGTGCTAACCACTGTGCCACCGTGCCGCCCACTATCTGTGTGAAGTTTGCATGTTCTCACTGTGTTTGTGTGGGTTTCCTCCCACAGTCCAGAGATGTGCAGGTTAGGTGGATTGGCCATGCTATATTGTCCAGGGATGTGCAGATTGGGTGGACTAGCCATGGAAAATGCAGAGTTACGGCGATAAGGTAGTGGAGTGGGTCTGGATGGGATATTCTTTGGAGATGATGGACCTGTTTCATCATCTGGGGGATTCTGTAATCTTACAGCACTGAGGTGGTCTTCCATTAACTGAGGTACTTGTTCTTCACTGGAGATCCCATTTGCTACTTGGTGTCCCAGCCAACAATTCCTCCATTATCATTTAAAAAATAGTACTCCTGACAGATTACTTGCCCACCTGGCTTTTTGCTATTAGATGTGCATTGAATGACACATATGTGACACATATGACACATTGTTCAAATATGTAACAATATAAAAATTACAAAGAAGTAAATAAGAGGTTGAAACAAAAACAGAAATTGCTGGAAAAACTCAGCAGATCTGGCAGCACCTGTGGAGAGAAGTCAGAGTTAACATTCGGGGGACCAGTGACCCTTCTTCAGAACTGATGGTAGCTGTTATGCAGAAGATAGGGTGAGGGGAGGGGGTCAGAGCCCAAAGAAGAACAGTTGGACAGACAAAGGAGGGGATATCGGTCAGCCTGGGAGACTTAATGGCTATTAATGGAGACTGTTAATGGCTAACAATGGGTTGTGTGTAATAGCAGACCATGTGATAACAAGGCCTGATGTATTGAGGTTAAGGTAAGGTCATGGGAGAAAGTGCCTCAAGCCCTAACATTTTTGAACTCGATATTGAATCTCGAAGGCAGTAGAGTTCCCAAGGGGAAAAGTGAGATGCTGTTCTTCCAGCTTGTGCTGAGCTTCACTGGGGCACTGCAGCAACCCTGAGATAGAAATATTGGCCAAGTTAATGTGTTGAAATGGTAGGCAACGGGAAGCTCAGGGCCTTTTTTTGCAGACAGAATTAGGTTTTCTGAGAAGCAGTCACCCTGTCTACATTTTGTTTCCCCAGTGTAGAGGAAATCACATTGTCAGCAGTGAATGCAGTCGACTAGATTGAATTAAGTACAGGCAAAGCGCTGCTTCACCTACAAGGTGTGTTTGGCCCTTTGGATACTGAGGAGAGAGGAAGTAAGTGGGCAGGTGCAGGGGAAGGTGCCATGGGCTGTCGGGAGGGGGTGGACATGTTGGGAGCAAAGGAGGAGTGAACCAGGGTGTCCCAGAGGGAACGGTCCTTGCGGAAGGTGGACAGGGGAGAGGAGGGGAATGTGTGTCTGGTGGTTGCATCCCACTAGAAGTGACAGAAATATTAGCTAATGATCCTGTGGATGTGGATGCTGGTGATATAGTAGGTGAGGACAAAGGGAATCCTATCACATTTGGGGGAGGGAAGAGAGGGAGTGAGGGCTGAAGTGTGGGAGACGGGTCAGACCCGGTTGAAGGCTCTTTCAACTACGGTGCTGGGGAAGCCTCAGTTGAGGAAGAAGGTTGACATTCAGAGGCCCACTTGTCAAAGTTGGCATCATCACAACAGAAGTGACAGAGATGGATTAACTGTGAAAGTGTAAAACAGTCTTCACAGGAAGCACGGTGTCAGGATGTATGGTCAAAGTAACTGTGGGAATTGGTGGGTTTATTCCCAGGAATAGAAACGGAGATGTCGAGGAAGGGAAGGGACGGTCAGAGATGGACCAGGCGAAGGTGAGAGAGAGGCAGAAGTTGGAAACAAAATCGATAAACGTTTTCAAGACCGGCTGAGAGGGAAGCAGCACCAATGATATCATCAATGTACTGGAGAAAGAGTTGTGGGTAGGGTCCAGAATAGGACTGGAACAAGGAATGTTTCACATACCGCTTAAAGACAGGCATAACTCTGGCCCATGCACATACCCCTTTGACCTGAAACAAAGTGAGAGGAATTAAAAGAGAAGTTGTTCAGAGTGAGGACGATTTCAGCCAGACGGAGGAAGGTGGAGGTGGATGGGGACGGTTCAAGCCTTATTCCAGGAAGAAACGGAGAACCCTGAGACCATCCTGATGGGAGGTGGATGAGTAAAGGGAGTGCACATCCTTGGTAAAGAGGAGGTGGCTGGACCCCACAAACTGGAAAGTCTGCAACTGAATTTAAGCTTCAGAGGGATTGTGAATGTGAATGGGAAGGGATGAGACAAGGGGAGAAGAAACTGAATGTATGTCGGAAGAAATGGGTTCTGTGGGGCTGGAGCAGGCAAAAACTATGGGTGTCAAGATTAGAATGGTGCTGGAAAGGCACAGCAGGTCAGGCAGCATCCAAAAAGCAGGAAAATCGACACTTCAGGCAAAAGCTCTTCATCAGGAATCTGCCTGACCTGCTGTGCTTTTCTAGCACCACTCTAATCTTGACTCTGATCTCCAGCATCTGCAGTCCTCACTTTCTCCTAGAAACTATGGGTGTGCCTGGGCAGTCTTGTTTGCGGATCTTGGGAAAGAGATGGAAGTGAGCTGTGTGGCGTTGTGGGATTCTCAGCTTGGGGAAGGGTGGGAAGGGAGGGAGATCACCAGATCAAATGAGAGGTTAGAACTTCGTTAAGTTGCCAAATTTGACCCAGTTATATAGGAAACATCAAGAGCTTGGACCAGAATATTCAAACTTAATTCAGTTCTTATTTTAAAGTCACGTTTTGTGCAACTTTTACATTTCCAATATAATTCTGTATAAATTCCATATCCAATGGTAGTTGATCTGTCAGTCAACTATGTCACTCAGTTGGTGGACTGAGTTCCACCTTCTCCAATCTGCTTAGCTTTAAAGTCTTTATTGACACAATTGCACAGTGGAATTTCATTATGAATATTTGGCTGTGTTCCAAACCCACTCACCAGTGAAGGATACTCTTACCTTTGGTTGACTATGAGCTTGGATAAACTACCTTTCTCCAGTTTAGCTTTTCAATACTTACCTGTTCGTTTGGATAAAGTTTAGGAAATGTTAACAGGGTTAAGGAGATTTCTCAATATGAAAATATGTGTGACAATTTTATAAACCTGGAAAGGGGGGCAAATGTTTTTCAAGAGTTTTTTAAATCCCTATTTTCTTATTTTGACAGCATCATAGAGTGTTTCAAAGATGTTTTAGTGTTGTTGTCAAGATCATTGTTTCTCTACCTGATGAATAATTGCAAAGTAGATATGGAGGATGAATGGGTAAGATTTGAATGGGCATTGGGTAGTATGCAGAAACATGGGTTGTATGGAGCATGATTGGATGCATGGAGGAGTATTTGTGGTACGAAGGGGACATAATAGGGATACAATAAAGCTAAGGGTGGTCCGGAGTGCCTCTGCTCCAATCCCAACCTCACCATCAAACCAGCAGATAAAGGGGGTGCAATGGTAGTTTGGCGCACTGACCTCTACACCGCTGAAGCCAGACGCCAACTTGAAGACACCTCCTCCTACCGCCCCCTTGATCATGACCCCACCCCCCCATCACCAAACTGTCAGCTCCCAGACCATACAGAACCTCATCACCTCAGGAGATCTCCCACCCACAGCTTCCAACCACATAGTCCGGGAAACCCGCACCGCCCGATTCTACCTCCTTCCCAAGATCCACAAGACTGACCACCCTGGTGACCCATTGTCTCAGCATGCTCCTGCCCCACCGAACTCATTTCCACCTACCTTGACACTGTCCTATTCCCCCCAGTCCAGGAACTTCCCACATACGTTCGAGGCACCACCCTCCATCTCCTTCAAGACTTCCGTTTCCCTGGACCCCAACGCCTCATCTTCACTATGGATATCCAATCCCTCTACAACTCCATCCACCATGACCAGGGCCTCCAAGCTCTCCGTTTCTTCCTCTCCCGACGTCCCCAATAGTACCCATCCACTGACATTGTCATTCATTTGGCTGAGCTGGTCCTCACCCCTAACAATTTCTCCTTCGAATCCTCCCACTTCCTCCAGACCAAAGGGGTAGCCATGGGCACCCGTATGGGCCCCAGCTATGCCTGTCTCTTTTTTTGGCTACGTAGAACAGTCCATCTTCCGTAGTTACACCACTCTCCACCTCTTCCTCCGCTACATTGATGACTGCATTGGCGCCATCCTGCGAGGAGGTTGAGCAATTCATCAACTTCACCAACACATTCCATCCCGAACTTAAATTTACCTGGACCATCTCTGACACCTCCCTCCCCTTCCTGGATCTCTCCATCTCCATTAATGATGACCAACTTGATACTGACATTTTTTACAAACCCACCGACTCCCACAGCTATCTGGATTACACCTCATCCCACCCTACCTCCTGCAAAAATGCCATCCCGTATTCCCAATTCCTCCGCCTCCGCCTTTTCAGGAGGACCAGTTCCACCACAGAACACACCAGATGGTCTCCTTCTTTAGAGACCGCAATTTCCCTTCCCACGTGGTTAAAGATATCCTCTAATGCATCTCGTCCACATTCCGCACTTCCGCCCTCAAACCCCACCCCACCAATCGTAACAAGGACAGAACGCTCCTGGTGCTCACCTTCCACCCTATCAACCTTCGCATAAACCACATAATCCGAAGACATTTCTGTCACCTCCAAACGGACCCCAGCACCAGGGATATATCCCTTCCCACCCATTTCTGCCTTCTGCAAAGACCGTTCCCTCCATGACTACCTTGTCAGGTCCATGCCCCCCAACAACCCACCTCCCTTCCAGGCACCCTCCCTTGCCACCGCAGGAATTGCAAAACCTGTGCCTACACCTCCTCCCTCACCTCCATCCAAGGTCCCAAAGGAGCCTTCCACATCCATCAAAATTTTACTTGCACATCCACCAATATCATTTATTGTATCTGTTGCTCCTGATGCGGTCTCCTCTACCTTGGGGAGACTGGGCGCCTCCTAGCAGAGCGCTTTAGGGCACATCTCAAGGACACCCGCACCAATCAACCCCACTGTCCTGTGGCCCAACATTTCAACTCCCCCTCCCACTCGGCCGAGGACATGCAGGTACTGGGCCTCCTCCACCGCCGCTCCCTCACCACCCGACGCCTGGAGGAAGAACGCCTCATCTTCCGCCTCAGAACACTTCAACCCCAGGGCATCAATGTGGATTTCACCAGTTTCCTCATTTCCCCTCATTTATCTCTCCACACTGCAGGCACCCTGCCTCTATTCCTGATGAAGGGCTTTTGCCCGAAACGTCGATTTTGTTGCTCCTCGGATGCTACCTGACCTGCTGTGCTTTTCCAGCACAACTCTAATAAAGCTAAGGGACCTAGCAGTCATATTGAGAACTGGGATAACATCCCAGTGATTGGAGGTAGAACTTCTAATCCACCCACCCCAATACTCATCTACCTCCGTTGCCACTTTGGGCCTACATATGGAGGTAGTGAGTCTATCTCCAGACTGTGCCTGTGTCTCAAATTGAAAATATAATTGACAGGTACTTTCAGATTCCTTCTTCGAGGACAGAAATCCTGCCCTGTTTTCCTAAGCTTATTCTGAGGTAAAATGAAATCAATCTTTTGAAAGACCAAGAGGAAGCCCAAAACCTTCCTTTGCCATCCTTACAATTGTCTCCCAAAAGGATTTTCCTAAAATCCTTTCTACATGTTAGTTTGCTGGATACCGAAACCATTGCTCTTGTCTGCCAGCCAAGTGTCACTTTACAGCAGTTTTGGGGGTATAAGGGGAGTGCTAATGTGACTTGAGATTTGCAGGCCTCAGGTTAGAACTGATGCTGAAGAAGTACCAGAAGTTTATATTGATTCTGTTCTCTAAATGGTATTTGACTGGAAGACCCATTTTACTCTTGGCGTTCCTCCAGCTTTGTTCCTCATGGATAACCAGTTGGAGGTTTACCTGTGGCAGGGCTGGTGGCCAGAGGACAGTGAAAGCACAGGTTCAGCGAAAATCCGATGGGATATGGAGCGGAAATGTGCCATGGAGACTACGCTGCAGTACTGCACAGGTCAGTCTGAAAACGCAGTGTGGTGAATCAAAACTGAGAGTTAATGCATCATTTCTTTGATCTCGGTCTTGAGGCAGAGACTGAAATCTTTGTGTCTTGTCCAACCAGAAAAGAACCCGAGGCGACCTCCGAAAGCATACCTGGTGCACGCTGGCACAGAGCCACTGACTTTCACCAATATCTTCCCGAGTTGGGAACACAACACTGAGAGTTTGCAACAGGTACCATCACTTCTCAACAATAGATAATAGACAGTAGGTGCAGGAGTAGGCCATTCGGCCCTTCGAGCTAGCACCACCATTCATTATGATCATGGCTGATCATCCACAATCAGAATCCTGTTCCTGCCTTATCCCCATAACCCTTGATTCCACTATCTCTAAGAGCTGTATCCATCTCTTTCTGGGACAGAGCATTCCATATATCCACTACTGTCTGGGTGAAGAAGTTTCTCCTCAACCATAACACACTTTTTAATGCAAAGCTGGTTCGGATGATTATCTCTCCGGAGCCAGGTTGGGTTTTAGTTCTGCCAAAGCCAATACCCTTCTCAACTTCAGCCATTGACTATTCTTAATGGATAAGCTTCCGTCTTTAGAATTTCCCCTCTGAACCTCACTATCTCTCTCTCTCTTTCATTCCTCCTTTTTTTCAGATTTTTAAACACATTTGTGGCACTAAATCAAGGCAGATTAAGAAATCAACACCATTGATTATTTGCCTTGTCAGCTGTTTGGTGTTTTTTCTTTGAAG
Organism: Chiloscyllium plagiosum; assembly: GCF_004010195.1. Lineage (NCBI taxonomy): Eukaryota > Metazoa > Chordata > Chondrichthyes > Orectolobiformes > Hemiscylliidae > Chiloscyllium > Chiloscyllium plagiosum. Next base: position 32,889,911 of record NC_057742.1, on the reverse strand, counting down.
GTATTTTCCAGGAATCTAAAGCTTTCCTTTCCACACTATATTTCCAACTACAATTCATTGGTTTTACCTTCCTATTTCTGTATTTATTTACACACAGTAGTGGGAGTAAATCAGGGGATTACTACTTTTGAGGTTCTGTCTTGCTAATGTTCTATCTAGTACACTAACTTTGAAATGCAGGAACACATACCCCTTTCTATCTGAGTCATTGGTACCAATGTCTCATAACCTTCCTGTGAGGAGCATTTGAGATACAGTACTTACTAAGCTGTAGCAACTACATAAATATATCATACTGATGATGCAGTGATGTATTTACTGGACAGGGAGCAATTAGCAGTCTACATCATGCGAGTTATCGCTGTTCATGACTCACATATTAGAAGTCTATCAGAGTGCGATTCAAGGTGATCCTGCTGGGTTTACAACTCCTTTTACGAGATTAACACTTTCAAATAGTTACGTAAGATTCTCTTTATTGCATTTTAATTTTTAAAACATTTTTGTAATCAATTTGTTCAGAGATGTTATTACGCACCTTTGGGCCAGGTAGGGCTTGACCGTGGGACTCCCGATCCAGTGGTAGAGACACTATCACTGCAGCACAAGAGGGCCTCACAGAATGCTGTAATGAGTAACAGGTGATGGTTAGTGGGCTGCTCATGTTGCAATGTTCCCCATGGACTCTTGTAGTGTAATGGCAGTGTCCCTGCCTCTGAGCCAGGCAGCATAGGTTAAGTCCCATCTGAACAGGTTAATTAGAACGTACCTACATCTTTCACTTTCATTTTGATTAACCTGGGTGGATATAACTCATAGGGTTGTACTACATGGAAACAGACGCTTTGGTCCAACTCATCCATGCCGACCACATATCCTAAATTAATCTAGTCCCATTTGCCAACATTTGGCCCATACCCCTCCAAACCCTTCCTATTCATGTACTCCTCTAGATGCCTTTTAAATGTTGTAATTGTACCAGTCTCCACTACTTCCTCTGGCAGCTCATTCCTTTAACCTATGTCCTCTAGTTATGTAAAAATAGGAGAGATGAGATCGACTGCAGAGTTACTATTGCCTGTTTTTAACCATTGGCAGCACGGTGGCACAGTGGTTAGCACTGCTGCCTCACAGCGCCAGAGACCCGGGTTCAATTCCCGCCTCGGACAACCCACTGTGTGGAGCTTGCACATTCTCCCTGTGTCTGCGTGGGTTTCCTCTGGGTGCTCCGGTTTCCTCCCACAGTCCAAAAATGTGCATTGGCCATGCTAAATTGCCCGTAGTGTTAGGTGAAGAGATAAATGTAGGGGAATGGGTCTGGGTGCGTTGCTCTTTGGAGGGTCGGCGTGGACTTGTTGGGCCGAAGGGCCTGTTGCCACACTGTAAGTAAGTAAGTAATCTAATCTAATTACACAGATCTGTCTGTCTGCATGTGGTTTGCATATTTGGCACTTCTCATAAGAATAGTAACTTTCTTCACCAGAATATTCCTTGTGTGCTTCAGGGGAAGCGGGGTGGTGCGAACAGAGTGCTCCTTGTTCAGGATGCCTTATCAAGATTATGCAAGACACAGTACTCATTGGAGGAGATTATGTCCAGACCCTTACCAGAGGGAATTGACCCACATAGACTGGAAACCTATCTGTCTGATGAAGATTTTAAGGTAACCTTTGTCGAATATAATGACTTGCTCTTTTAATATTACTTTTGGGCTTTGAGGTTAATTGGGGAGAAAGTGTTTTTCAGAAAAATAAAGTCTATTTGATGGAACAATATGAATATACTTCAAGTGTTCAAACATAGCACTGATAACTTCCAGTAATGAATAAAATTATCATGTGTGGCAATGGTCAAATCACCTTAAAACAGTCACTGCCCATATCAAGAGGTAGCTAACAGCAACTTAGATGATGCACCAGGTGCCATTGACTTTAAGAAAGCTCACCACTTGAACTCCCTGTGCTGTATATTGTTATGAAGATGTAGAGATACTGTACCTTTAAGAGAGTTGAAAAGCTAGCCAGGACAAAGACAACAGAGTCCAGAACAATGTAACTATGTAACATTTGGTTGAAACAGCTAGCAGCAGTATGGGTTGCCATGAAACAAAAGCAGCTTTAAATTCGGCTAATCAGTTTAAATTATGCCCCAAGATACCACAATCCAATCAAATTTAAATTTAGTATTTTGATAATATTGAAACCAATTTAACGATCCAATGTTTTGGGGTATAAATTCGGACATTTTGAACAGCGAGAGGGAGAACTACCAAGCCATCAACAAGTACAGACTGCCAGCAGAACAGCTCTCTGAGAGCTACCTGTCTATAAGAAACTTGAGCAGCAGAACATTGAAAAGACGATAGAGGAAAATCTGCAGAGGAAAACACAAAGAGAAGATTCGATAGCTGACCCGTTTTGAAAGTTGAATTTGTTTTTGTAAATCCTAATTGGGATTTTTTATCAGACTAGTATTGTAGAGTGGGAAGTAAAGGATAAGTTTAAAAGAAATGAGTTGTCAATCGTTGTTGGTTTTAATATTCTCTGTTGGACTTAAAGAATAAAGTTGTTAATTTTTACCTTAAGTAGTGACCTCTGAGATAAGTCTTTGCCTCAAATTTTAACGGATTACAGCACGAGGTAAATCTTTTCTGTGTTGTTGATTTAAATTAGCAGAGGGGTTCATCCTGGGTCATAACAATATATACAATCTTGCGACACTGCCTGACAAGTTGGTCTTCTGTGAGTTTGAAAGCTTCACAAAAGAAATCATTTGGCTCACTGTAATATCAAATTCATTACTTATAATGTTTTCTATTGTTATAAAGAAACAAACCCATGGAGTTAATTAATCCCTGGAACAGTGAATTGTTATTTGACCATCATCATTAGCATGACATGGTGAACAGTGGTGGAAAAAATCATGCTAATGAGGCATATCATGGTTCAGCAAGCATGTTAATGTACAGGCAAAATGCATGGTCAACAATATTAATTGATGCTAAAGTGTATAAGAAAATCCTCATCGCGTCAACATCAAAGTGTTGAAATCACAGCTTGCTGGTAAGCAGACAAATCCTTCTCGAGAGGCTAGTTTAACCAACTTGAGAAAGAAACTTACTTGAGAAAGGCAAGTGATTAGTGCATGCGTTGGTTCGATTACAAACAAGGGAGGATCAAATGCTTATTTTCAGGATGTCTACAAAATTCCGTCCTTTAAATTGCAACACAGCAGACCTCCTAACAGCATTCAAAATGTTTAAACAGCGATCAGAGCTATAGTTTCTAGATTCTGATGTGTCTAACCTAATAGGATTACTGAGACAACTGGGAATGGAGACTTAACATGTCAAGATTAACAGCTGGAGAGCCAGAAGGTATTGGCCACATTTGAACACCAATTCAGAATCAGATTAAATCCTCAATTCATTTCCTGAAGAAGGGCTCATGCCCGAAACGTCGATTTTCCTGCTCCTTGGATGCTGCCTGACCTGCTGCGCTTTTCCAGCAACACATTTTCAGCTCTAATGTTTTTTATAGGTAAATCAGCCCATCAAACCTGCTCTGTGGTTTAATACAATCATGGCTGCTCAAATATTTCAATGCTTTTTACCTAAACTATCCCAATAATCCTTTACAACATCGGTGATCAGAAATCTATCAACTTCAAATATACCCAAAGACGGAGTTCCACAACTCTTCCAGCAGAGAATTCCAGAGATTTGCAATGATCCACTTAAAATAGTTTTTCCTTAGCTCGGTCCTTAATGGCATCTGTTTGCTTTTTAAGTTGAGCCCCCTGGTTCTAGACTCCCAGCAGGGGAAGCAACTTACCTATATCAACCCAATATATCTCTTTAAGTATTTTGTAGGTTTCAACGAGATCACCTCTCATTCTTTGAAACTGTAAAGAATATAAATCTGAGGTAACTAGACCATAAGTGCACACAGTATTCCATTTTAACCAAGCTTCTATAGAACCGAAGCTGGTACTTAAGTCCTCTTGCTGTAAAGGCTGACGTTCCATTGGCCTTCCTAATAGTTTGCTGCAACTACATTTAGACAAAATGCCCACAGAACTCAGACCACTTTGTAAGCAATTGCAGAGAAAATAGCTCATTATGTGATGTTTCAGATGGGGAACTACCAAGCTGAATTGTTGATCTAGTGATTGTATCCATTCCCTTCTAGAAAGATTTGCTAGTCAATCCAAAGACTGAGTGTTAAAGTAGTACTATAGAGTGGAGATAAATGCAGAATAATCCTCACAGGTGGATGAAGGTTACAGGGCTTGATGTTATGGACCAGACCAAACCCCCCTGAAAATATTCAGATGATAGTCTTGACCCTAACTTTTTCTTATTTTTCAGGTAAGTGTAAGGTGTTGATTCCCAGATGCAATGTGACTGGTTAACCAACCAGATTTAAAGCAAAGCACACTTTACTGATACACTATAGTTAAAATACAACAAAAGAAAAAAGAAATTGGAACAACTTAACATTACTGGAAAACTTACTAGAATAATAGATTATTTTACTACTAAACAGTAACTGTTTAACATTGTAACATCCTGTAAACACACTCTTGGCAAAAGGCAAGTTCAGTAAAATAGATTTCTCACAGGCAATTCTCCAGTCCAGGAGGAAAGACATAAGAGAAAATCCAAGCGAGAGAGAGTGGCAGGGAGAGATGTACTGCAACCTCCAAATGTTGGTTCTGTGGGAGCTTGACCCGACCTATTCAGGCTGCTCTATCATTCCAACTTTAAAAAAAATGTCTCACAAACTGTTTACTCTAGTGGCTCTGAGTAGACTGCCCATCACCTCTGCCTTAAAACCTCTCTTCAAAAAAAGGGATAAAATACACCTCTTCACACCATCATGTCATCACACCTGAGCATACACTTGATGGTTGACATGATCACCAAAACACCCAAACATAGCAACACTGCATGTAGCCATGGAAATGCCTAGCTTTTTGTGAATCTTTGCAAGGCATGTGACAGAATAGGTCATTGACAGAGACAATGCATTAGAGCAAAGACTGATGCAGCTACAAAGAGTGCACCAACCCAACGGACCATGCACAGGAGTACCTTCAAACTACAATAAAGGCCATCTGATATCCTGCTATTTGCATGAAGACACCAAGGAGTATAGTCCGGGAACTGATGGTGTACTTGACGAGATAAAGAGTAGTGAACATGTTTTCTACATTTTCTGGAAAAACATCTAATCATTACACCATGTGAAGCGTTTATAAAAATTTAAATTATTTGTCCTGCTAGTGACTACTTAGTGATTGTTTGAATCACAAAACTGGTGGCTATTTGTTTTTGGCTAAGATTGACACAGGGGCAAAGTGCCAATCTACTGTGCCTGCAAATTCTAAAAAGTACATAACCACAGACTTGGACAGTCATGATAAAATGTGGGAATGTGAACAGTTCACCAATTCCATGTGTAGAATCTATAGTGCTGAAGTGCCTAGTCATCACAGATATTCTACGTCATAGACACTGCTGGGCCAGCAGTCAGGGGCACGCCAGTAGGACATGAGCTTGCACTTAAAACAATCCATGGAATCAGTCAAGTATCAGAGTCACAACAGAAGCTACAGCAAGAACTTGCAGAACTGAATATGAAAGAAAAATATACCATTTAACTTACTTCTTTATTGATGGAGTTAAAATCTCAACTCCCTGCTGTGGAAATGGAAAACTCAAGAGGGAAAGACTGAACCAGTAGCTCAGGAAAAAATGTCATCTTGAGACCACCATCTTTGAAACTAATAATTCTTGAGAGGATACTTCTGTTTGGCTAACAAAGATAAATGAACAGCAAAAAATAGGAAGTAACAAACTACAAGATTTGTGTCATCAACCAGTGAAATGATTGGTGGTTTATAGGAAAGGCTGAGACAACTCGCTCTTGAAACAGATCAGGCTGAGCAGGAGCAGCTGCAGAAACATTGGCTCAGATTCAAAGTTATGCTGGAGAAAATGACAGACCTGCTAATGCAGGGGGAAATGCACAGTGCTCACAGTTGCACATCACTCGTGAGGCAGCCCTTTCTGAAAAACAAGCCAACAACGATGGTGTAATGAACGAATCAAGCAGGAAACAATTGTTTAATCAGCAAGTGGAAAAGATCAAAGCTTCAAAGAAACTAACATGGAGTAAAAATGTTGGAAAGGCTAGATTATTATTACAGCAAGTTATTGAAAGATCAAATATGGTAGAAAACCAGAAGGCTGAAGTTTTGATAGAATCCAAAGAATCTAGTGTGGAAATTCAGAGGCTTCAAAATTAGCTGGACGCTCCTGAGAAACATGAGTGTAAAACACTAAGAAGATTTGAATCACTTGACACAGCTTGAGAAGCGATACCAATTGGCAGCTAATCGAGGACAAAATCTTGCTGAAATGCTTTAGGATAAGCAAACCTTAGAACAGCAATTATAGTCAGTGAAAAAACAAAACTTGACAACTCAAATAGACAACATTGCTGACGACTGTGGGCAGTCAAAAATGTTTCAAGAAAATGTCACCACCATGTTGCCTGAGTAAAACTCTACATTATAGTGACACATAGGCCCACTTGTTATTATTGAGGAGAAAGTGAGGTCTGCAGATGCTGGAGATCAGAACTGAAAATGTGTTGCTGGAAAAGCGCAGCAGGTCAGGCAGCATCCAGGGGAACAGGAGAATCGATGTTTCGGGCATAAGCCCTTCTTCCTGAAGAAGGGCTTATGCCCGAAACGTCGATTCTCCTGTTCCTTGGATGCTACCTGACCTGCTGCGCTTTTCCAGCAACACATTTTCAGCTCACTTGTTATTATAAATAGTTAATCTTCCTTTTTGAAAGTAGGGGAATGTTTTTATAAGTATTTTGCCTTTAAAATAACTCATCTTTACGGACTGTATGTACAGTTTGTGAACAAAGTTGCTATTCTGCTTGTTAGTTTGCCTGCTGTGCGTTTACAAGCTGTACTCACAGATCACTATCTGAAAAAGAGCTAGAAGGCTTTTTTGGAATTGTGGCTAATCTTAAAGAAGCCCAGAAACAGATTAACCAGTCATTAATCTCATCGCTATTTGTGGCACTGGACTATGCATTCCAAAATGGCACGTAAAGTTGCTATACTAATATATGATTTATTTCTGCTGAAATTTCTACTTAGTTCAGTGATGGCACAGGCTTGAAGTTCTGAATTCAATCTACTCCACTTTAAAAATGGGGTAGCAGTGTGGCTCAGTGGTTAACATTGCTGCCTCTTAGCACCAGGGACATGGGTTCAGTTCCACGCTTGGGTGACTGTGTGGAGTTTGCACGTTTTCCCAGTATCTGCATGAGCTTTCTTCGTGTGCTCTGGTTTTCTCCCACAGACCAAAGATATGCAGGTTAAGTGGATTGCCCTTGCTAAGTTGCCCCATAGTTTTCAGGGTTGGCTATGGTGGCTCCAGGGTTAAGGAGGTAAGGAGGAGAGTGTGTGTGTTGCTTTTCGGAGGGTCGGTGCGGACTCAATGGGCCAAATGGCCTGCTTCCATACTGTAGGGATACCATATAATGCAATAAAGGCACTTTCATGAGAGTGTGAAGCTCATTTTTCTGGTTTGTGGGGTCCTACAGTACACAAGATTTCCAAAGCATTCTCTCATTTTAACAGTTACTGCCCTTCTATCAACTCATATGTAAACTATTTTGAGACTCTTGAGAGGTGTAACACATCTGTAAGTTTGTTTTTTTTAAGTTATCTGGCTTTAATTAGGGTCACTGTTTTGAATATTTGGATCTGAAATCATTTCTTGTCTTATTTTCCTTTGTAGAAAGTCGTGCAAATGTCAAGAGAGGAATTTAACCGACTTCCTGGCTGGAAGCAGGTGAATTGGAAGAAAGTGAGAGGCCTGTTCTGAGGAAACAGTAACATTTTCAGCCAAAACCTGCCCAGGAATGTTTACAATTCCAACACCCCCACTCACCACATCGTTTAGGTAGAGCTTGGAGAGTGAAGTTCATCAAGTAAACGCTTTGTCTCTGTAAATTAAAATGTCTTCCACTTGTATATATTCTGTACGAGTGCGCAGAATAGATGTTTGTAGGGAACTCATTAGGGGTTAGTTGTGTCAATAGTCTTCTTGCGGATCCCATGACAGTTGCTTTGCCAGCCGACGTTAACTCCTGTCTCTTGTTTTAGAGTAGGATGGGCCGATTCTCCAGGAATTAAATTTGAATCTTCAGATGCTCTCTTGAGATCCTGGGTGAAGAATCATTGAGACATTATAAGCAATTATGTAGTTTTATTCCTATTTGATTTGAACCCTTATGTGTTAAAAAAAAACTTTCAGAGTTGGGGTAATAAAAGCTTACCTGATTGAGAGAGGGGGGTTCAAATAAAGGAGCCTGAAAAATTGCCAAACTACAGTTGACAACCTCGACAGGAGTCTTTGTAAAAGTAATGCTTTGCAATTGAGTGCTTTTCCTCTGAGAGTTAACTCTTAAATGTTGCCTGATGCTTCCTGAGGCTCCTCTTTACTGCCTGGACTCATCTGATTTAATGTTATGAAAACAGGCAACAGAAGTTAATCCCATTGATGGAAAACTGAGAGGAATATCAAAATAAAGAGAACTGAGAGGCAACACACCCCAGGCCTCTGGACTGATGGATAAGTCCAGGATGTGTTGACTAACTAGCATGGACAATGAACAGAGATGACAAGGAAAAAATGGTTTAAGAAACCGCTGTAACCCCCTAAAATAGTGAATGTAGATTGACAAAAGGTTAATTTAGGAGAGACTGCCTTTAGAAATGACAGCAGCAAAAAAGGATTTGAGAGTCTTTTTTAAACAGGTCTTTCTGATTTGATACAGGGATGTGGGAGATAGGATGGAAGTGGGTGGTGACTGTAATTGAGGGGGCTGTGCACGCACTGCAGAATCTTAAGCTAAAGTCCTTTTTGCATTTTTTGTGTTCTTTGAACTATATCTAGCCCCACTGCATCAGCATCCCACACCACCCTGACCTGACTGAGTCACACCTGCCCGTGATGCTTTTGTACAGAGGTTACTTGTAGAATTTGAGGGTCTGTGTCTCACATTGTGATGTAAAGGTTATATCAGTGCTTTGAATTTCTTTTATACTACATTATAAATGTTTGTATTAGAAGTACTGTTGCATTAACAAGGCATCTGTTCAGCATTAAATTGCTTTTGAATTGTTGACTGATACCAATGGCACAGCGTAGTGCTTAGTTATGGCCCATGCTCACTGAGGATTGGCTGCCAATGGCAGGTCTACCACCATTGGATCTGCCAGGATACTCCATGATATTCAGCAGTATTAAGGAAACTAAAATGGGGCTGATGACCATCAACAGTGCGCATGTTAGACTTTGCTGTTGATATCACTCAGTTGTTTTTAACAGAAGTGCTGATTGATTTTAAATCACCAAATTAACATCTTCTCTAAACATACCAGGGAGAGCCATTTGCTAAGAGTAGTGCTAAAGTTCAAATGCAAACAGTGGTGGTTTTTTTGGTAATGTACACTGTTTAACTGAGTATGGATAGTCAAACTCTGTTGAACATGTTAATGATCGGCTCTTGAAAGAATTCTCACCACTCATCAGGAAGAGAAAGTATTTAATAAAAGTGGAACTTCAGTAAATCTTAAAACTTAGGAGTTACATGTCTCTCATGTACTTTAAAGTAATGGATCTATTATTCCATCAAACCAGTATACAATTTAATGTCTAGCTCAGAGAGCAGATTTTAATCTTGGCTACATGGAGTGTCACAACCAGTAGTGATCCCACTTTGCCTCTGGAGGAAGGTTTGAAGAAATTAACTGCCATGAAGCCCTTGGGAAACCAGAGTGGGAGCCTTTGTAGGAAATTGGATCCAGTGACAGAAATTCCATTGGCTGAGAGCTCACCATTGCCTGCAGCGCTACCGGGATTGGTGGCCACTGCTGGTAATGCAGCTAGGGAGAATCCTGGAATCATGAAAAGACCCAGACCTCAGCTGATTGAGGAGTGTCGCAGGGTCACGGCTGTTGACTGGAAAGAAAGGGCAAGATATTGGGCTTTCAGCAGGTCACTTCCTTCCATCCCTCAACCCACTCCCACCCCTCAGCCCGCTCCCACCCCTCAGCCCACTCCCACCCATCAGCCCACTCTCACCCCTCAGTCCACTCTCACCCTTCAGCTCCCTACCACCCTCAGCCCACTCCC
>NC_057742.1:32811913-32879058 GCF_004010195.1 Chiloscyllium plagiosum | reverse complement strand
CCACTCACACCAATCAGTCCACTCCCACCCCTCAACCCACTCGCACCCCTCAGCCCACTCGCACCCCTCAGCCCACTCTCACTCCTCAGCCCACTCCCACCCCTCAGCTCACTCCCACTCTTCAGCTATCTTCCACCCCACAGTTCCCTCCCATCCTCAGTTCACTCCCACATTCCCCTACCACATCCCTTGAGCTGAACTTCGAATGAGGCAACTCCAACCCAGATGTGTCATAAGGTAATCTCTGCACTTGGTGACTCCCTGCTCACTGATGGTTGCATATCAGCAGCCCTGAGGTAAGATCCTTCGGTTGCCATAGATTGTCCCACCACCCTGCACCAACCCTACATGCCCCACCCCCAACCTGTCTTTCAACTTGTTCCTAGTCGGAGGAGTGTTTAATCCTACTCCTCTTGTGCCTGCAGTGTTTCCAGGGTCATCATCATGCTGATTTTATGTATTTTTTTTTTCTTTTTGATGTTTTCTCTGCTCTTCCTCCTCTGTCCTCTGCCAGCAGAGTCTTGCTGGAGTCCAGTTCCATGACAGTAACTGCCCCTTTGCTACCTCAATCCCAGTGCTTACTCTTCATACAGGTGCCTCAATTGTAATGGTTGACAAAATCAACAAGTTTAAAGTGCCCCATTTTACTGATGTATGACACACCTGTCAATGCTGTTGACCTGACTGCCTTAGGAATATGGTGAAGAGTAAGAAGCAAACTTGAACTCCATGCTGATGAGGAATAATCTCACAATAATTATATGTTCAGGCATGAAACTCAGATAAAAGCACTACCCATTGTCTCACTCCTGTGCATCATATGTAGCAGCTTTTAAAGTTCATATGTTTTTATAAAATTGACACAATTCCAGCGGTCTCTGAAGGTTTCATAATTTCTCTGTAAATCTGCATGGAATTCACTGTTCTTGCTTGTGATCTGAGAGTGTGTGTTGCATGCACGATCATCAATAGCAGATCAAAAGGAAGAAAAGCATAATTGATTAACGCAAAGAAATGCATTGCAGTAGAGTTTGGATCCTGAAAGTATATTTTTATGTACAGTTTTAAGGCTGCTTTTCAGGGTCTCTGGGAAGTTTTGCTGTTGATGCAGTATGAGACAGCAGTGTAATTCGTAAAATGCAGTTGTATTAAAAGTGAAGAGAGATATTTTGTGAAGATTGTGAGTGAATCAATCTGTGTGATTGCTGTGTCTTTTGCACTGTTCCTCTTGGGCTGGCTCCACCTTCAGAGAATGGTTCAGATTCTGGAGACATTACTGAGGCATGTGTGAGACTGTCAGGGAAAAAAATATGCTGATGAACTGCAGTTCAGCACTCTCTGGTCAGGGTATCATGGGCTCAGGTCCCCCAGCAGCAAGTTGAGGTCATAGTCAAAGGATTTGATGGGGATGTCCTTCAACTGAGATAATACCCCAAGATCCTGCCAGGTTGTTACAAGTTCCTCTGTTACCAATCAAAAGAAAGCAAGTAATTTCAGCCAATGATCTGGAAAATACTTGTTTTTCAACCAACTTCATTACAGCCATTTATTGTGCTGTTTGTGGGATCCGCAACATTTGTCTATCATGTTCACCTAGAAAACACCAGATCAAAAATTATTCACCGCGACAAGGGTCTTAACTGGACCCTAGTGTGAGAGAGGGGATTTTAGCCCCCACAAAAACCTTGAGTCCATCCCCAAGTCAGTACAGAATGCAGGAAACATGCCAGGAACAGCATCAGGCATACCTAAACATGAGGAGTCAGCCTGGTAATGTTCCAACACAGGGCTACAACATCTAACAGTGAAAGAAGCATGGAACAGAGAGAGCTGAGCAATTATAAATAACTGGTTCAAAGCTCTGCAGTCCTGCCACTTTTAGTCATGAATGGTGGTGGACCATTCAACAACTAACTCCACTATTCTCCGATCTTCAATAATGGGGGAGCCCAATATATCATGATGAAAGATCTAAGACACTTATTCCCATCTTTAGCCAGGAGGGAAAAGTAGATGATCCACCTTGGCTTTCTCCTGAGACTCTCAGCGTCAGAGATACTAATCTTTAGCCAAGTTGATTTGTTTCACATGGCATCGATAAATGGTTGAAAGCACTAGAAACTGTAAAGACTATGAGTCCTGATAACATTTCAACAATAGGATTGAAGACGTATGCTTCAGAATTAGTGATGCCCCTTAGCCTAGCTGTTCCAATATAACTCCAGTGGTGGCAACCACCCAGCAGTGTGCAATATTGCTCATGTACATTCACAAAAATGCAGGACATATTCAATTGACTGATTATTGCCCCATCAGCCCTCTCTCAGTGACCTCAAGCAGGTGTCGTCGACAATGTTACCAAGAGACATATATATACACTTTACTGCCTGGTACAGACAATGTTTGGATTTCTTCACACCATTTTAAGATGCATTCAGATGAATACTTAAAACACAACAGTGTACAATGTTATGGACCTGGTGTTGGGAAATGCAATGGGTAGATCATCATGATCAGCAGCAGTCTCTTGCAGACAAAGATGACTCTCTTCCACTCTCAGGGTGAGTCCATAGGGAGTTGTAGAGACCCAACACCTACTGCAGGCTGTGGGGCAGGTGGTGGTCATGGGAAGGGATGGGTCGGCCACTGGGGCAACTCATTTTGCTGTTTTCGCCCGGCTTCCATTTTTTCCCACTGGCAAGTCTCGAGGTGCTCGACGCCTTCCCAGATGATCCTCCTCCAATTTGATGGTCTTGGCCAGTGATTCCCAGGTGTCTGTGGGAATGCAGCACTTCGTCAGTGAGGCCTTGAAGGTATCACTGAAGCCTTTCCTCTGTCCATATGGTGCTCGCCTGCCATTTTGAAGGTGGAAGTAGAGCACTTCAAGCAGCAGTCACATGGGTGACGTGGCCAGCCTATTTTAGCCAATCAAGCTTGGTCAGTGCCTCAATGCTGGGGTTCTTAGCCTGCTTGTGGACGCTGCTGTTGGTGTGTCTTCATTCCCAATGGATTTGCAGGATCTTGCGCAGGCAGTCTTGAGGTGTCTGCTATAGACAGTCCATGCACAGATACTTTGGATTGAAGAGCCTTTTTCTATGCTGTAAAAATGTACAGTCAGCTCCTGACCAAATATCAGCCTTCGTTCAAACACAGGCCATAACGTTGCCAACTCAGGGACTGAGTGAGTGATTGTCCATTACATTAAGGCAGCATTCAACCACATGTGAAAAGTGGAACCCTGGCAAAACTAACCAATGGGGATCAGGACAAATCTTTCTGTTTTGTCTGTGGTAAGAATTCATTACTGTAAATGCTGGAATCTGTACTGAAAACAAAAAATGCTGGAGGTCACAGTGGGTCAGGCAGCAAGCACGGAGAGAGATCTGCCTAAGAGTCATTTAGATCAAAACATTATCTTCCTCTCTCTCCATGGATGCTGTTTGACCAGCTGTGAGTTCCAAGATGACTGTGGTTGTTGGAGGTCAACTATCTCAGTTCTTAGAGCAATACCTGAGGTTCTACCATCTTCAGCTTCTCCATCTTCACCTTCCCCCCCATCATAAGGTCAAAGGTGAAGATGTTTGCTGATGATTGCACAACATTCAGTACCAGTCACATCTCCTTCGATACAGAAGTAGGCCTTTTTTTTCAAATGCAGCAACTCCTGGACACAATTCAAGCTTTGACTGATATCCGATAAGTAACACCAGAGCTAAGCAATAACCGTCTCCAAAAACAGAGAATCTAACCATCGCCCCTTGTCACTCAATAGAATTACCATTGCTGAATCCCTCACTGACATCTTGAGGATTTACTATTGATGAAACGTTGAACAGGACAAGCCATAAAGACGAAAAATTCTGCAGCAACTAAATAACTTTACATCTCACTTGTACTTGCCCACCGTCTACAAGGCGCAAGTCAGGAATTTGATAGAAAACTCCCTACATGCAGGCCCAACAGCATTCAAGAAACTCAAAACACCATCCAGGGCAAAGCAGCCCACTGATCAATGTTTCCACCAGCACACTGGCAGCAGTGTGGATCATGTACAGAAAGCACTATAGCAACTCACCAAGGCTCTTTCAACAGCAAACTCGAGACCTTGACCACCTAGAGAAGGGCAGCAGACAATCCCAAACCTCTGTTCCCATGTTGGAAAGATCAGTTTAATGTACAAGGCCTTCTACAACCTAGAGTTTTCACATGGACACATAAATTCATATATAAGCTACATATATAAAACATCAGGGTCCTTTCTTTGCATTCTGACAATTCTTTGGCACACACTAGAGCTGCTTCAACTCAAAATAGGCAGCATTCTCTGGTTCAACACTCAGGGCATTACCTTGATCAAAGTCAACTTACCTGATTTAAAATGTAACCAAACCTTGGTAGTTAATTGTAAGTTATCTTCAATTGGTGCATTCTCCATAGTAGCACCTATAGCAATCATAGTCCACTTCATTAACCAATCAACATTCTCCTTTCAATGTTATTTTTCTCTATGCAGTAGTTGTCCTGATGAATTAATACAAACACTTGCAGCAAAATGTAAATTATTTCAGCAATACTCAAGTTATGTACTACCAAATGTTAAGCTGTGTATTATTTGCTTTTAAAGAATTACTCATTTGATTTCTTGCTATGCATCTCCATTTTACCAATCAGATTTGGGTACAGAACAGATATTCCACAGAAAATCCGTCTCACACAGGATCAGGTCGTATTTTTATTAACCTGTTACAAGGCACAGTCAGTAATACATAGCAATCTTACACATTAAAGTACAAAATAAGAACAAGTGTTCCATGTTATATATACCATGAGCACAGGTGGGAATTTAAACTGTGTGAACATATATTATAATACTAAAGTTCAAAAATTTGAATCTTGGATTCTTTGCTGTTTTCCACATGTTGAGATCTTAACTCCAAACAGCCATAGTGTTGGGCCCTTTTAAATTGTGGGACTTCCATATTGTAATGTCTTAATTATTGGCCATATGAAATGTTTAAATTCATCATGTATACATGCCATCAGGCTCGAAAAACATTCGTTTGGTGACAACATCAAACATTATTTACAAGAATATTCACATATCTAACCTTACCACAAGTGCTTTAAATATAGAATAAATCAAAGATTAAACCTGTCTCATAAGTACTTAATGAATTGTTAAAGAAGGGCTGTAAAATCATACAATGCAATAAACATCATTGACCAAGATGGAATATAAAGTGTGAGTTGGCCCAGTAACTGCCAGCTTTGCTCCATCAGGAATTTTGAAAATGAGATCAGGATATTACTTCCAAATCTAATCATCATTCCTGATTGCAAGATGTTTTGTACTGTTTAGAAATATTGGAATCAATGAAAATTATTCCCTCAGAAACTGAACATTTACCAATCTTCTAGTCCGTAATTACCATGTAATTATTAATTCCATCATACAAAATGATTGCCCAGCCATCCAGCAGTGAGAATGTGTAATACTACAACTAGTCATCAACAGTGGACTTAAACTAATGTAACCTTTAGGAATTGGTATATTGCGTGAACTGCAAGCCCAACTACAACAGTAGTCAATGAACCATTTTCACACAGCTTTTCATTTTTAAATTGAGAATTGTATACAATTTAACAAGTTTAAATTTCTGGAAGTGAGTCAGTGTAGATTGAGTACTGGAATCTCTGATTTTGGAAATAATGAAGGTGTGAGGCAGAAAGAAATTTTAACTAGTATGAACAAGATATCCCTGGTTTACTCAGTCCCAAAACATTACATTTAAAAACATTCAGTACTCAATTTTGTTTTCTGATGGAGAAAAAGTGTGAATATATGGTAGGTTACATAGGCTGGATTTTTGCATTGGGTGCACATTGGGAGGCTTCTTCCAACCTACTTCTTCAAAGCTCAGTAACAGGGCCTTTCTCTCAAGTAGTCCTCCACCATTCCCTTAAATGTACCTGTACTGTCTGCTTCAACTGCTTAATGTAGTCACAAGTTTCACATTCGAATCAAAGAATCTATTCCTAAATTCCTTCTTGTAGATATATTAGTAGCCCCAGTTATGGACTATCCACAAGAGGAAGCAAAAAGATTCCATTAGGCTCTGTCTGTATTTCCAATATAATTTGTCCAAAATTGACCATACTGCCAGAAAAATAAAATCACAAAATTTCAAATACACCTTAATCTCAGTACAAATCAAGTTTTGGTGATCTTTTGTTTTAGTTCAAGAAAAGATCTCACATTCCACCCATAAAATTTACAATGTCCCATATTGAATTAATAAACATATTGAGTCTCTGTTTTTTGTCTCTTTCGTAAACCTTCAAAGAGACTCTTAATATTAAGCTTTTATTTCAGTACTAGGGCATTAAAAGCCATGTCGTAAAATGCAAATTATTTAAGTACTAAAAGTTATTTTTACTAAAGAAACTGACTACTGTACGCAAATGAAGCCATTAAAAGTTTCTATACAATGCTTATCGCTATTTCTCACTATTTGAAATTCGGCTACTTATGATTATTTTTGTAATAAATGTCAATTTTCAAGTAAATTCATAAAATTGCCCCAGGAATGAGATTTTAAATAATATGAAGGAATAATGCCAGAAATTATGTTCTCAAAAAGCATCATCTGAGTTTTCAGGGACAATTTTAAATTCTATTAATGCAAATGTTTGAATGTAAACTTGAATAACAACATCACTTCTCAAATGCAGTGCAATTTTCAGTTCAATTTCTACCAAATTGTCAATTGTATCCAAAGTTGAAGCTCTGCCCACTCCCTCCATGCCTAACCCAGCAAATCCTTTTAAAATCTGATGGGTTTCAATCTGGTCACCCTTCAGCCTTCTCGATGTGGAATAATTAGCCTCAGTCTGCTCTCTTTTTCCTAGTAGTTGCCGTCACACCCTTGTAAAGTGGTTTTATACTTGAGTGCAGTGAGGTGCAGTGACCTTTTTGAAAGTGCTGCCTCTTGCTTAGTTGTACACAGGTCAGTGTTAGCAACGGCAGTCATGATTAACATGAATTTCATTGACACTATAACAAAGGGATTCAATAAAAATCTGAGAGAACCTTAGAAAAATGTGTCAAACCTTCGAAAGATTGGATATTGTTTGGAGTGCTTTGATCTATGATCAGAGCTGTTAGATTTATATCTTGAGATTTATAGTGCAACGTAGAAAGTCTATGCTGTACAGAATGTAAAGTTCTGAATACTGACTATATTTGTTGCAAATTAAACCAGTCTCACTGCAGTGAAAGAGATTTAAAAAGGAGATCAAAAAGGAGACAAAAAACATATCTGTAGTGATTAAATACTGTGATTACTTAAACTTGACATATGCACATTATAAGGAGGATTTTATTGAGTATTCAACAGCAGATAATTTTTGGGCAGTGACTGAATTTAGGCAAGCTGTGAATCTTCAATTTCCCAATGGTACGTAGACTGAGAAAGTTAAAGTCGAGTGTGTGGTGCTGGAAAAGCACAGCAAGTCAGACAGCATCCGAGGAGTAGGAAAATCGATGTTTTCCAGCACCATTCTAATCTCGACTCTAATCTTCAGCATCTGCAGTAATCACTTTTGCCTTTTTTTTGATAAAGTTCTACCTTCAAGAAAAAGTCTATGAAACACGAGAATCTCGTTGCACTCGCTTTACGTTTGTTTAAAGGTGACGTGCACCAGTCCACATCATGTAGCTGTGTAAGGTCAAGAGTTTTCCTTACTTAACACAAGAGAGTGACAGTGGAAGTTCATGACCAGCAAGGAAGAATGTAATGCTGGGGTGTGGAGTAAGGTCTGGTACATGAAAGATGAACCCATGGAAATCAGAGAGCAGGGCAGGGGGTATGAAGGAATATTCTAATTGTCCATCATCATATGTAGCTAATACTTTCTGGTGAAGAAAATTATAGGTTCTCCTGAGGCAAAAGCAAAATACTGCAGATGCTAGAAATCTGAAATGAAAACAGTAACCACGGGAGAAACTCAGCAGATCTGGCAGCAGCTGTGGAGAGAAAAACAAAGTTAACGTTTCGAGTCTGGTCTGATTCTTTTTCAGAATTGATGGCTTTGTCATTTCTAGTTTGGGACCATCTCTTACGTTTAATGTCTGTCAATGTGGCATAGGGAGTCACGATGGTTCAGTGGTTAGCATTGCTACTTCACAGTGCCAGGGATCCAACTTTCCAATTCTAGCCTTGGGGGTGGGTCTTGGTGAGGTGCTGTTCAGCGGGTCGGTGTGGACATGATGGGCTGAATGGTTTGCTTCAATCCTGTAGAGATTCTACAATTTAGGTTGCCAACACTAACACTTGACGCTATTCCTGATATTCAGCATCCTATCTGATGGCATAAACATCTACACATTCCACACTGGTGCACAGTTGCACCCATCTACACTTCTGAAACCTAGAACCGTGCTTGCTGAACCTTTTCCCCCACTGTGATGCCATATTGAGGCTTGCAAATTTTCATGATCCTTCAGTGAAAGTTGCCGGAGTGAAGCAGAAGTCTGTGAGACTGATGGCCTGTTAGAGTGGGAGTACAGCTGTTCCAACTTGGTTGGAGCTCCATAATGACCACTGCAACCTCAGAACCGGGGACCCCAAAATTCCAGCTCGTGCCCCTCTTGGGAGGCCCCAACGTAGAAGAATAAGGGCAAAAAATGCTTGAGAACGCCACCACCGGCACATCACACACCATCTTCACTCGGCCAAATGTTCTCATTCTTTAAACATTGCGTACCATAGGAATCCCAATCAAATAGCATTTTCACCCACTTGAACCGCAGCAGTTCAAAGCTTTGCCAGTAATGCCAACATCCCAAGAAAGAATATTTTTTTAAAAATCAAACAGAAGTTGTTGGAAAAGCTCAGTAGGTCTGGTAGGATCTGTGAAGAGAAATCAAAGTTAATGTTTCAGGGCCTGGTGATCCTTCCTCAGAACATGTCCTGATCTTTTCCATCAACTTCTGTTTTTGTCTCTGATTTACAGCATCCACGGTTCTTCTTGTTTTTATTTTTATAAAGTCCTGGTATTCTGTTTTTTTACTTATCTAACAGTAGGACAACCATTCAAAGAAGAGCTCTTTACAAAGCCACTGAGTCAAAGAGGTTTACAACATGGAAACAGGGCCTTTGACCCACCTTGTCCATGCTGCCCTGTTTTCACAATTAATCTAGTCTCATTTGCCTGCATTTGGTCCATGACCCTCCATACTTATGCCATCTATGTACCAATCCAAATTGTCCATAAAATTGAGCAAAACCAACAAATGAGAAAAGTCAGTGCATATAGGGGTAGGCTTCAGTTACCACATCACCAGGGTTTAGGAGCTGCGCATAGTCCAGTTTAGACAATGCCGAACTACAGATTAAACATTCCAAAGGTATGTCAATATTTTGGCACTGGAAACAGTGGTGTGGATTTGCCAGTCTTCCTTTTGGGAGCAGTGCATGGACTTTTCCTGCCTATTTCTGTAACAAATGCTCTAGATAAGGACCCAAGGATGATTCAGTCTCTTTAAGAGTAAATTCGGCAATGCTGGGAAGGGTCGATGCGAGGTCAGGAAGTAGGCAGATAGGAAGAAACTTCACAATGACACACAAATGAGAACAAGAATCACTAAACACAAATAGGTCTATTAGCAGTTGGACTATTTAAAATATGGACACCAATCAGCTATAAGACGGGTTTGCTCACACAAATAGACAATCGGACTGCTTTGAGTACTGAGCCAGGACACACCAGGATGTGGTCTGTATTACTTGGAATTCCTTAATAAAAAAGATAAACAGTTGTACACTTTCCACTGTCACACATGGCTCCTACACTCTTTTCAAAATAAACAAAAATCTCTTTACCAATTTTATGATCGAGGTGACACCCTTTGATGAACTATCATTTCAGATCAAATAGACGTGCCTTTTTCTCACAATATAATAAGGCCCATTGTGTAAGATTAGGCTGTAGCATGGAGTGCTGGTTCTGAGAAATGCAGATCAAAGATTTGCTCAATGTGGATCAAAAAGTACAGTTAAATGTGAAATGATTTTTACTTTTCCTGTGAACATTGCACAATTTGCCCTGATACTCTAATTGGTTTAAAGGATGCCGTGTAATGTTAAGAACAGACCTGATCAAATTAATTCCTTTCTCTGATATCTTGAACCCAACAATCTGCTTAAGACAAAACAGATTAATACTTTTGCTGAAATAGTCAAGGCCTTTCATTTGATCACAGCTGTTGTTCATCTTATACGCCGCAACCTCGACCAAAACAGCTTCTGATTGACACATCAGCAATAATTTGTTTACAACAAAAGTCTTTAGTTGGCTTTGAAGCCCCCTCAAGATCTCTGATGCATCAAGTAAATTCTACGTCAATTGAGTGTTCACTATTGCAGAGAAAATAAAATTGTTAATAATTAACCTTGCTTAACATCAACCTTCCTCATGCAGGTAGCAATGCACCTCACTCACATTTATCACATGCTAAAAGCAAAAGGTCTCTGTAGCAATTAGGTTTTATGACTTAGATGTCCAGGCACAGAATTTAAAGAAACATCAAATGTGAGATTTGCTGGAGGAATTTAGCTGATGAAAGTTTCAGTCAGTTGAGGTCAAAAACAAACAGGGACACATGAATATTTAATTCTAACTATGCAGTAATTAGTGTAAACATTAGGTAAACAATCAAGCAGAGCTTAGAACTATAATTGACACTAATATCAGCCCTTTGTCTGTCCAAAAGTCATTTGAACAGTGGAGTCCAATCCTCAATGAGTTTTAAGGCACATATTTCACAGATTGATTAACCTGTGAACAGGAAAATGCACATGATTAAATGGAGCAGTTCAACTGGGGAAAAAGCTAGTTCTTCCCCGCTCCATCATCAGTCAGGCCCAAGGAGCTAAATTGAGGATTGTTCCTGACAGAAATTCTCACAGCCAATGAGGTTCCTCTCAGGTTCAGTCGCCAGAGCTGCCTCCCTTAGCACTGACATGTGCTCCTCAGCCGAAGAGAGGGACTGGTCAATCCAATCGAGGCTTCCGGTCATGTGACATGCATTCCTGGTAACCAATACAAGATGGCTGACAGAGAGAAGGAGAGCTGTGGTTCTGCAAGAGATAAAGGTCACATATCAATATAGGAAACTCCTCAGTGAAAAATAAATGGAAATAAAGACTGCAATGATTATGCAATCCATGTTTGTGTTTCTGATCAATATCTGTTCCAAAGCTGGGTTTACCATCAATGGTGCTTTTGGGTTGCTAAGGAAAATGTATGAAACTTCTTTGGTATATATTAGACTTTTCATAGAAGTTCATTATCTCAATCTAGTACTCTCTAAATTTAAAAGTTTTTTGTGTGATTACAAATCATTGGTCAGACCGCATTTGAAGTGTTGTGTTTCATCTGGGCACCTTATTTAATGAAGGAGAGAGTTCAAAGGAAATTTAGTAGAATGATACCAGGAATAAAGGACTTTAGATGCAAAAAAACATTCGAAAGATTGGGCTTATTCTTCCCGGAGCAGAGATGATTAAGAGGCGACCTGAGTGAGGTATTCAAAATTATAAACTATTTTGACAAGGTAAAGAAGGTGTCCATTTGTTGGTATTTCAGTAACTAGGGGTCACAATTTTACGATTGCCAGCAACAGAGCTAGGAGTGAGATAAGGAGAAAGGTCGTTAGTCAGAGAGTTGTTACGATTTGGAAAGCGCTGCCTGGGAGAGGGTGGAGGTGAATTCCACAGGAGGTTTCAAAAGGGGATGGATAATAGTTTGAAAGTGATGAAGTTAGAGGGATTTGGAGATAGGGCTGGAGAGTGGGACTAGCTGGGTAGCTCTTTTGGGAACTGGTACAGACACGATGGTTGAATGGCCTCCTTCTGTACTATAAAATTCTACGATTCTAAGCACCACACACATACTTTTCCTTTTGATTAAACCACCTAGTCCATAGGAAAAATTATTTTTCAATCATCTTTTTCTTTGTTTCCCAATTTTTTTCTTGAACTGATCATTTCCTTGAGAAGGCTCAGTTCCACAAGCTCCTTGAGCACTCCCTGACACAGAAGTGTGCACACTACAGCACAGAAAGTGCTGAGCTTGATTCCACTGTTCAGCTGGATCCTTTCCAATTTTCATGTCTTAAACTTTGTCTGAGACTAACTGTAACTCCTCAGCCACAGAACAATTTACCAAAGATTTGAGTTCAAACCAGATCTATATTGACTGCTATCATTAGTTGATTCATTATAGGAAACAGCCTAAAATTCTACAAGCACAAATTTAATTCTGGAATCACATTGATTTCACTTCCTTCTTGACTCTGGTTATGTGCCTCTCCTGTCACAAGTGGATAATAACTGGGGTCATTAACCAATCATTAAATTGCACATGAGGTGCCTGATTCTGCGGCTGTTTTGCACAATTCTAATTTCTGATGCTCACTTTGCCAACGGTAACAGAAAGGTTATTGCAAATTGCAGCCTAACTGATTCAAGGTGTTTTTACATTTGGAATAGAAGTGACCAGATTTATTCACGTTAGCTGCAAATCCAGTGGAGATGGAGGTCAGGTTTGATGGCTATTAACAAACGACAGTGCAGACCTGCATCCCTCACTTTAATGCTGAGGATTGTAAGTCTGCTGATTTTCAACACATCATTTTCAGGAATGACAACACTTCATGCAGATATCAAAGACTCCCCCTTTCTGCATCCCTCAGGGACAATGTATAGATACCCTAAAGTTTAAATAATTCCATTTGCTAGCATGTTAGTGGTAGACTCGAAATCTAAAGTGAACTGATAATTTCTTATTCAATTTAGTCCTATTGTTTCCTTCCCTTACATTTAACGATCCATGAACACACAAACAAAATGAGCTGCAGACCTTTTCCAAAGGCTGTATTAAGGTTTGCAAGACAAACGCAATGGATCCATCTACAAAGGTATGTCAGGAATTATGCTGAAGAAGGGCTTATGCCCGAAACGTCGATTCTCCTGTTCCCTGGATGCTGCCTGACCTGCTGCGCTTTTCCAGCAACACATTTTCAGCTCTGATCTCCAGCATCTGCAGACCTCACTTTCTCCCCATGTCAGGAATTATGCAAAGTAAGCCCAGTGGATTTAAATCGCTGACTCTTCTCTCCATTTCAGGCCTCTGCGAGCACCTAGATTTGTTCATTTAAAAACAGGAATTCACTATTCAAAGAAGCAACCTCCTTATCAGTCCATGATAGTATACTGAAACTTAAGCACCCTCTTGTTGCAGTTTTGATATCCCATTTTAGTATGGTCAGACCCCACAACTTTGTCATTGGTATGAATTATACCTGAAGCCATAGCATGATTTGATCTTCGAACATCAATCACATACAGCTCATTTTTAAACACTGCAGATTATCTAGAGCCATAAGTTATACTGCATAGAAACAGGCCCTTCGGCCCACCATGTCTATGCCAACCAACAAACACCAAACTTAACTAATCCTATCTACCTGATCCACAGCTTGCTATCCCCTGGCAATTTAAGTGCTCTACTGCTGTCTGAACTTCAACCTGCTGCATATTTATGGAACACTGCTAAATACTTGCTTCAGATTAATTTACATTATCTAAACATCACAATTTTAGATGGGAATCTGGGGCAGTTCCAGCAGATTGGAAAACAGCAAATGTTGCACCACTGTTTAAAAAAGGAGGTAGATAAAAGATGGGGAATTATAGACCAATTAGCTTAGCTTCTGTAGTGGGGAAAATGCTTGAGTCTGTTATCAAGGAAGAAATAACAAGGCATCTGGATAGAAATGGTCTCATTGTGCAGACTTATCATGGGTTCATGAAGGGTAGATCATGCTTAACTAATCTACCAGAACTCTATGAGGACATTATGAGCATGGTGGACAATGGGGACCCTGTAGATGTGGTGTATCTAGATTTCCAAAAGGCATTCGACCATGTGCCGCACAAACAGCTGCTGCACAAGATAAAGATGCAAGATGTTAAGAACAATATATTAGCATGGAACAATGTATTAGCATGGATAGAAGATTGGTTCTAGGAAGCAAAGAGCAAGGATAAATGAGTGCTATTCTGGTTGGCAATCAGTGATTAGTGGTGTGCCTCAGGGATCAGTGTTGGGATCGCAATTATCCATAATTTACATAGATGATTTGGAGTCGGGGACCATGTGTAGTGTCTCAAGGTTTGCAGATGACACTAAGATGAGTGGTAGACCAAAGTGTGCAGAGGACTGTGAAACTTTGCAGAGGGACATAGATAGTTTAAGTGAGTGATTAAATGTCTGGCAGATGGAGTACAATGTTAATAAAATTAAAAATCACACAACACCAGGTTATAGTCCAACAGGTTTCTTTGGAAGCAGTAGCTTTCGGAGCGCTGCTCCTTCATCAGGTGGTTGTGGAGAATAAAATCATAAGACACAGAATTTATAGCAGAAACTTACAGTGTGATGCAACTGAAATTAATTTTATAAATAATATAATTTCAGTTACATCACACTGTAAACTTCTGTTATAAATTTTGTGCCCTACCATCTTATACTCCACAACCACCTGATGAAGGAGCAGCGCTCCAAAAGCTAGTGATTCCAAAGAAACCTGTTGGACTATAACCTGGTGTTGTGTGATTTTTAACTTTGTACACCCCAGTCCAACACTGGTATCTCCAAATCAATGTTAATAAATGTGAAGTCATCCGTTTTGGTAGGAATAACTGTAGAAAGGACTATTACAAGAATTGCAGCATGTTACTGTTCAGAGGCACCTGTATATCTTTGTACATGAATCACAGAGTGTTGGTTTGCAGGTACAACAAGTAATTAGGAAGGCAAATGGAATGTTGTCCTTTATTGCTAAAGGGATTGAGTTTAAAAGCAGTGAGGTTATGTTGCAGCTGTACAGGATACTGATGAGGCCACACTTGTGCAGTGTTGGTCCCCTTACTTGAGAAAAGATGTACTGGCACTAGAGGGGGTGCAGAGGAGGTTCATTAGGTTGATTCTGGAGTTGAGGGGGTTGGCTTATGACGAGAGACTGAATAGACTGGGATTATATTCATTGGAATTTAGGAGAATGAGGGGAAATCTTACAGAAACGTATAAAATTATAAAGGGAATAGATAAGATAGTAGTAGAGAGAATGTTTCCACTGGTGGGTTAAACTAGGACAAGAGAGCATAGTCTCAAGATTAGGGGAGCAGATTTAGGACTGAATTGAGGAAGAATTCCTTCACCCAGAGGGTTGTGAATCTATGGAACTCCCTGCCAGTGAAGTAGATGAGGCTTCCTCAGTAAATGTTTTTAAAGCTAAGATAGAGAATATTTTGAACAGTAAAGGAATTAAGGGTTACAGTGAGAGGATGGGTTAGTGGAGCTGAGCCCACAAAAAGATCAGCCATGACCTTATTGAATGGCGGAGCAGGCTCGAAGGCCTACTCCTGCTCCTAGTTCTCATGTTCTTACAAACTGAGTAATGAGTTCAGTGTAAAAAGCTACTTGACTTATAGTTCAGTGACTTTTATTTGTTGGATTTATAATAAAAATGATCTTCAGATTTCCTGATTAGTGTGCTCCTAATCATTGTCATCTTAGAATGTTTTTGACACGGAAGTGGCTTCTCTAAAGATTTCACTGTCACCAACCAATGTAACTGACTTCAATCCACACTAACCTATACCATTGTCATCCAGACCCCGTAGCTTGGAACTACAATGCCATTCCTTTATTATTGCAAGGTCAAAACCATTGAACTCCCTCTCTAACAGCCTTGTGAATATGCTGAATTACATTTACCACATCTTCTCAAGGGCAATTGGGGATGAGCAATAAATAATGCTGAATCCAATATACCTCAAAAGACTAAGAGCCATATTAGACTCAAAACATTAACTCTGTTTTGACACAGATTCTTCTGGTCCTGCTGGGTTTCTTCAGCAATTTCTGTTTTGATTGCCTTTACACGTTTCCTTTTTAACAAAGTCCTATAAACTTCACAGAATTTCTGAACGGTTGCAGTGCAGAAGAGAACCATTCTGCTCATTGTCTTCGTGCCAGCTCTCCAAATGAGCATCTCACTTAGTGCCATTCTTCTTCCCTCTCTTCACCATAACACACAGTTCCTATTCAAGTAACTATCTAATTACCTTTTGAATACCTTGTTTGAACCTGCCTCCCCCAAGCTATCAGAGTCAAGAGAGTGGTGCTGGAAAAGCACAGCAGGTCAGGCAGCATCCGCGGAGCAGGAGAATCAAAGCCCCGATGAAGGGTTTATACCCGAAATGTTGATTCTCCTGCTCCTCGGATGCTGCCTGACCTGCTGTGCTTTTCCAGTACCACTCTCTCGATTCTGATCTCCAGCATTTGTAGTCGTCACTTTCTCCTTCCTCAAACTATCAAGCTATGGATTCAAGGCTCTTGACTACTTATTGCGTGAAACTGCTTCCTCATATCACTTTTGCTTCTTTTACTAATTTCTTTTTAAGTCTGTGCTTTCTCACTCTCATTCCTTTCACAATATTGAATGCGTCTGTCAAATCTCCTCTCAGCCTTCTCTGCTGTTAGGAAAACAGTCCCAACTTCTCCAATCTTTAGCATTGAAATGCCTCATCCCTGGGGGATTCTGGGGCAAGTAGAATGGGTCCTTCCTCAATAGGGGTGGACCATACATTCCTGGTGGGACAATTTGCTCTTTGGAGGGGATTTAAATTAATCTGGCAGATGGTGAGAATCTGTATGTATTATTAGAAGCAAGAGAAAAGACACACAAAGGATCTGAAAATAGAGCACTAGGACGGGTAATAATAGCTGTTAGGTGGGGTCAGACTGCAGGAATGCATTCACCTTTTATTTCAGTTTACAGTGCACGTAGGTAACAATGGTAACTAAGATTGACAATGTAGGTGTAAGTAACCATTTGAGAATACGCTGTAGTGTGATAATAGGAATCTGACTCACAAGGGAGTAGCACCGGTTACTAAATATCCCTGGATACATGGTGTTGTGAAAGATAGAGAAGAAAAGAAAGAAGGAGCAATTGAAGGGTTGAAGAGAGGACTACAGTGTTGAAGAGAGATGTCCTGGAGCAGTCAAGGACAGGACCTGATTGGTTAAAGATAAGAAACAATAGTGGCACTGTTGTACCTCAGGGTGTAATATATTGTTCAACATCTAGTGGGGAAGATAAAGTGGTGCACACTTGTAGGAAGGTTACAGAGAAATGCAGAAACAAAAACGGTGGCACAGTGGTTAGCACTGCTGCCTCACAGCGCCAGAGACCTGGGTTCAATTCCCGCCTCAGGCGACTGACTGTGTGGAGTTTGCACGTTCTCCCCATGTCTGCGTGGGTTTCCTCCGGGTGCTCCGGTTTCCTCCCACAGTCCAAAGATGTGCAGGTAAGGTGAATTGGCCATGCTAAATTGCCCGTAGTGTTAGGCAAGGGGTAAATGTAGGGGTATGGGTGGGTTGCGCTTCAGCGGGTCAGTGTGGACTTGTTGGGCCGAAGGGCCTGTTTCCACACTGTAATGTAATCTAATCTAATGTAATCTTAGAATAGGGGACTTTAATTGTCTGAATAAATCCTGCAATTATAAAAATGGAAAGGACGAGCAATGAGGAATTTGTGGTGTGCTAATGAGAATTTCCTTGATTGGTATCTTTGCGGCTTCATAAGGAAGGTGGCATTGCTGGATCTGGTTCTGGGGAATGAGGTTGGTTCAATGGTCAGTGGCAGCATGGGTATGAAGTGGCACAAACCGAAATGATAGCAAACGGTTGTTTTTGGAGACTGGAGGAAGCCTACAGTTGAGTTCACCAGGGATTAGTTCCAGGACCACTGCCTTTCTTGATATATCATTATGAGTTAGGTCATAGTTTCAAAATTTGCAAATGACTCAAAACATGGAAGTATCGTGAACCTTGAGGAGCCTTCAAGCAAGTGTACACAGGCTGAGGAAAGGGGCAGAGACATGGCAGGTAGAATTTAATGCTCAAAAGCGTAAACTGTTACCTTTTTGAAGGAAGATCAAGGAGAAATAATACAAGACAAAAGGTACAATTCCAAAAGCCATGCAAGAGCATAGTATATGTGCACAAGGGGGTATATGTGCACAAGTTCTGAAGCTGGCAAGACGGGTTAGAAAAATGATTAAATGGCATCCAGGATCCAGGGCTTCATGAGTAAAATCATTGAGTATGGAAGCAGGGAAATTATAATAAATAAAAACTGAAAGAACTGCAATCAGAAACAAAAACAGAAATGGCTGGAAAAGCTTCGCAGATCTGGCAGTATCTGTGGAGAAAAATCTGCCAGTTAATATTTGGGTCAAGTGACCGTTCCTCAGAACTCAAATTATATTAAACCTTTATAAAGAACTAGTTAAGCCTCAACTGAGGGATCACATTCATTTCTAGACACCACACTTTTGAAAGGTCGAGGTGGCAATGGAATTGGTTCAGTCAAAATTCAAGAGACTGGTGTCAGGAATAGGGGACTTTAACTGCATGAGTAGATTGGAGAAGGTAGGACTTCTCTTCATAGGAGACATGAGGAAGAGGAGATTTGATAGAGGGGTTCCAAATCACGAACGGGTTTGGACAGAGTAGATGGACAATAATTATTCATTTTGACAGAGAACAAGAGGACGAGGATTTAAAATGATTGAGAAAATAACTAAAGGGAGCAGGAGTTGAAATGTGTGGTTCGGGTTTGGATTGCACGTATTTGTTGCAGTGGTGGATGTAGACTTAATTGTGGCTTTCAAAAATTAGTTGGATAAGCTCCTGAAGGATAAAAGAAAATTAAGGGGCTAACGGCAAAGTGTGAGACAGTGGGAGTAGCTGAATTGGTCTCGTACAGAGCCAGAGTGCATAAATGGACTGAATGGCTGTAAGCACACCATGCCAAGAGTCTTCAGCAATAACACCAACCAGATGATCTCATTTCTCTTTCCAGTCAACTGTGCACATGTCAGAAGCTCTGTCTAAATTAAGATGTGCCAGAATTAAACAGTCTCATGCAATAGTAAAATCAGCTTATGCTCGAATTATGCAGGGAACCGTGCTCATATCCAAATGTAGTTATTCCACTCGTTCATCAAATGCCACTCAAAGATGAGTGCCACACCTGTTTCAGTCTATTGTTATACAGGTATCAACATCTTAGAAGCAATATAAACTGCATACCTGGCATCCAGGAGCTTAGGATCCAGTGGAGGATACATTGACCTCACAACATCATCCACCCTTGTAACAGAGAGAAGAGAAACAACATAATACATTATTGTACACTCCACCAAGCTGGAGATAGGACTTGCTGACTTCTCCCCTTTCAGAAAGCAATGACTAAATGCGATAATATTTAAACAGCATAATTAGAACATTGGGATACATGAGCAAATCATTTTGATGAACTTAAGTTAGCATTCCCTTTGTATCATTTCAATAATCAATGGAAACAGTCTCAAAATTCCTCATAATCTTTTAGATACCCTTAAGTTCAATGACAAAGCCCTTAACTTCTCAACTTGATTCATTATTGTACTGTCTCATGTATCATAGCACTCTGGTGAAGATACATTTTACTATTGACAATGTTATTATACTCTTCCAGTAGTGGTAGATGTGACATTTTTAGGAAGAAAATCCAACAGCATGTGTTCGTCTCTACAACAATCAAGCACTTGATTTCAATCCTGTGACTAGACTCCACGGTGGCACAGTGGTTAAGTTCAATGACAAAGCCCTTAACTTCTCAACTTGATTCATTATTGTACTGTCTCATGTATCATAGCACTCTGGTGAAGATACATTTTACTATTGACAATGTTATTATACACTTCCAGTAATGGTAGATGTGTTCGTCTCTACAACAATCAAGCACTTGATTTCAATCCTGTGACTAGACTCCAAATAGCAGCAACTCCACTGAGATTAGTGTTCTTGCCTGTGTCATCCCACTGCATTTACCAAACTGAATTTATATCAAACTCGTCAGCACAACACATTGAAGAAAAGCAAAAGAATTTCAAAATAATTATGAGGTAAGTATAATGCATCTTGACTCTTTCTCTTGCATGTTCCCTCTTTAACTTACAGCCGTCAGGATTTTCCAGTACACGATGAATTAATAAATAAGCATTGGTGCAAAGTGAAGTGAATTGATGCAAATTATCAGTGTCATGAAGTGATGTACAGACATCAGGCAATTTTCAGCAGAAAGGTGAAGATAAGGAGAGCAGGGAGACTTGACAGAGGCGCAATGGGAAGTGATGAAATGGAGACTGAGAAGTTCTTTCTATAGCCCTAGGATTTTCATGATTTACTGAATTTTCTTTACATTTTCCCTGAACATAATTTGCTATCCATCCCTAATTGCCCTTGAACTGAGTGGTTTGCTAAAGAAGTTAAGGATGAGCTATATTACGCTGGATCTGAAGTCACAGCGAGGCCAGAAAACATTAAGAATAGCAGATTTCTTTCATTATTGAACCAGATGGGTTTTTGTAACAATGTGCTCATGGCAACTGTTACTGAGGATAATTTTCAGTTCTCGATCTATTAATTCAATTTAAATTCCATCAGTTGTCATGGTAGGATTTGAACTAATGTTCGTACAGCATTAGCCCCCATCTCGGTTATTAGTCTAATGATATTATGCCAATACTACAATCTCCCCATGAAGATTCTGTGCTTCAGGAGGTCTCATGTTGATCTGAGGCTGCAGTTCCCTGTACTTTTCTCTAGGTCCACTGGGGAGACACAAAGAAATGACAATCAGTTTCTAACCTATTGTGAAAAACCAATTTCCACCATCTAGTATATCATCTATGGCAGTGGCCTTTATGTCAGCCACTGTGAGAAGTTCGGCTTTGCAGATTCATCCTCTTTATTAATATCAACAACTAAGTGACAAGTGAGCCGCTATCCTGAGACAGGTCCATCTCACCTCGGACTAATCCGCTTTGCCACTACGATTATGTCACTGAGCCTCGCTGGTGATTTGATCTTTGCACCTGATCCCATCGTCATGGCAACAAGTTTCTCTGTCAGAGTATGACATATCTGTAAAATAGAAGCAGAGAAGCATCAACAACTGTGACGATTGGTTCTTTTTAAATCTTCAAACAACAAAACAAAACTTAATTCCAATGTCACATTCCTAATAAAATGCACTATTTGGCATTTGTTACATCAACCTTCCATCCTGTACCAAGCGTTTGCCAAATTCACCCATTCTCACCATCGGATCCTCCATCTGATCATAATGGACACCATGTTAACTCTATGTGGGGGAATTAGTTTCAGCAAATGAAAATTTCACCAAGTTGTTGACTTTCTGGTTCCTCTGAAACATTCAAACTCATATTCCCACCACGTGAGTGAGTTCATATACAAGATGTGTTTTGGTAGGTGTAAATGCGAAGCAAGTGTAAAAATTATATCTGGCCTGGATTGTTCTGTCCAATCTTGTCGTGTATCTACTAGATTTGTTTGGTTGCACATATTGTTAGATGCACTGAGGATAAATACTTATCATGTAATTAATAATTATTAATGTCACGGTCTCTAAAATTAAGTTGTGAAGAAAGGACCCAGTCATAATAAAGGTTGTTAGGTCCTATAGAGTTCACCTTTCAAATAGCCTCACCCCTCCACCAACTTTGCATGCCCCCATCCCATCACCATGCCCTTTCCATATCCACTGTATAGTATGCACAGAAGGAGTATGATACAAGCTAAATAATAAACAATGGCAAGTTTAATAATACTCATGAAAAGAACATCCATTCAGAAATCCACTTTAAAAAAAATCTACACTTATCTTTTACAACATCAAGAACAAATGCTTTATCATATTTCACACTTCTTAATCTACTATAAAAATGTCAGTCAATCAAAGCTAAATCTTCCCTAAAGCTATGTAAACATATCTCCGCTCTGATAATTCATTAGTGACACCCCCACCATCTATCTAAACATATCCCCACCATGCTAATCTATGAGTGCATCTTGGAGTTCAACCAAGCATTCATATTGAGGCTATCTGGAAACTGCATCAACAAACAGATGGCCAGATATCACAAACATTTCAAAGATTTCCTTTGTTATTATGCGACTTGCAGGTTCTGTGCATAGTGCACACTGGACAACTGTATATGGAGGGAACATGGGGGCATGGAAGGACCATGAAGGCATGGAGAGAGCATGAGGGCATGAAAGGGATATAGGTGGTACTTTTTAAACTTACTTTCAGAGGTTTCATGAATTCAGAGTATGGGTTCACAACTCCTTTGAGGGGTCATGAATCACAAGCCTTTGAGAAGCTAGGTTCCATGAAAATCTTCCAGGCAGTATGAAGATGGGTATGAGATGTCTATCTCTGCAATGGAACTGACCATAGCAGGAGTGCACGGTGCCCTTATACCACACCCGAAAAAGAACTGTCAGTTGAATCCTAGAATCAGATTCAGCTCCCGTTTATAAAGATGTCCAAAGCCAGTCCACCTCTGCAAAAACACATCCAGCCTTCAGTCTCTAATAAAAGTGCTATATTTCTTACCTTAAGAATCTCTATGCAGTGAGACACCAACCCCCTGGAAAATAGAAGAGTCTATTAGAGTAAAGCAAGTTCAATAACAACAGTTTATACTTATATTGCACCTTTCTAGGAATGAAACATCCCAAGGTGCTTCACAGGAGAATTACGACACGGAGCCACATGGGGTAATAAGATCCAATGATCAAAAGCTTGGTCTAATATACAGTGCCTTAAAGAGGGAAGTGAAATAGTGAGGCTGAGAGGCAATTCCAGAGTTCCAGGTTGAACCATCTGAAAGCACCGTTGCTAAGGGTGGAGAAAGTTTCCTTGGGAATACTTAAGAGGCCAGAATTAGAGGCGCAAAGATATCCCAGAAGACTGTGGGGCTCAAGATGATTACCAAGAGGGAAGGGAAAGGACAGGAACCAATATGAAAACAAGGATCAGTGTTTTTAAGTTAAAACCTGGACTCAGTGTAGATCGCTGAGCAGAGGAGCATTAGAGAATCGAGTCTTGCCGTGAGTTATGACATGTGCAACAGAGTTTTGGATGAGCTCAAGTTTGCAAATGGTAGAATCTGGAAGGTCAGCTGGAGTGCATCAGAATTGTTGATTCAGGAAGTAACGAAGGCACAGATGAAGGTTTCAACACCCACAGGAACATGTTAGTTCACATATTCACATGGAAAACACAGTCAAATACAAAAACAGCCAGAGGTGATGCCCACACTTTGACACTCTTTACTGAAACACAAAGCATCTTCATAGAATTGATTGAAGTCCTAATCCCAGTATTATGTGCCTTTCTTTCAATTTTCTTTACACCTTGGAGAAATGTTTCTTTTCAAAAGGTTTCCTGATCTCCATGTTTGTACAAATGCATTCATCAGAAACAAGGAATTTGTAATTTGGATTACTCTTCTACCCCATTTTTTTTTAGATTAGATTACTTACAGTGTGGAAACAGGCCCTTCGGCCCAACAAGTCCACACCGACCCGCCGAAGCGTAACCCACCCATACCCCTACATTTACCCCTTTACCTAATGGTGCTTTTCAACTGCACCATTTTGTGGTGCAGTTGAAAAGCAATGGGATCAAGCTGGAAGCAAGAGAAACAAAAAGACTCCTTTTGATTTACTCACGGAATGTGCATGTCACTGACTAGGTCAGTTTTCATTGTCCATCAGCAATATTGGAAGGAAGTTCAAGGAATCTGACCCAGCAACAGTGAAGACACAATAAAATACACAAAGATAGAGATATCACGGAATATATGATTCCGTGAATATGACTACATCAAGTGGTGTGGTGCTGGAAAAGGTCGGACACAGCAGGTCAGGCAGCATCCGAGAAGCAGGAGCTTCGACATTTCAGACAAAAGCCCTTTCCTGATGAAGGGCTTTTACCCAAAACCTCACTTCTTCTGCTGCTTGGATGCTGCCTGACCTGCTGTGCTTTCCAGCACCACACACCCGACTCTGATCTCCAGCATCTGCAGTCCTCACTTTCGCCTACATCAGGCAGTGACTAGACTGTGGAACAGCTCTCCTAATTTTGGCACAAAAGATCATACGAAAGTCTCTGCAGAGTTGATTTGGGCTATGTTTGCTGTTGGTCGTTTCCAGTGGCTAGCTCAACACCTTGTGATCTGGCTGCCTTCATTCTTTATTTACTACATCATGATTTGATATAAATGAGTAGCATACTGGGCTAATTCACAGAGCAAATAAAAGTTAATATAAGCAAATATTATTGTGAGTTTGGAGACATGTCGGCCATGCAAAGATGGCAGATTTCCTTCCCTCAAAGGCATGAGTGAACCAGATGGGGTTTTATGATAATCAGCAATGGTTGCCTGAGCTTCTGGATTCTTAATCCAGTCACGATACTGTTACTCTACTGCCCCCGTGTGGCTACCAGATAAAATGCAGTTAAAGGATGAACTCCAATTTGCTTCATCATTTTAGAAAGAAATCAATCGCAAAATCTTGTCATTCAACAAATAATGTCTTATGAAAGTTGACAAAACTTCAATGCATAGTGATTTCAATTTTCTGATCAATATTTTAACACCAACTTGTCTATTTTAAAAAAGTTTCTGTTCGCATTCAAATAATTCTGACTAGAAAATCAAGCCTTATGTCACTGTATTTCTAACGCTCCCTCAGCCCAGACTTATTCTTAATCTTTACCACACAACTGCTCAATCCGATCCTAGACATTTCCTGATAGGATTTGAGATGGAAGAAAGAAAATCAAACAAAGATTTGCCACTGAGTCATTCTCATTCAGCTGCTAGTGACTGAAGAAAGGAAGAAATTGCATTTAGGATCATAGAGTCATACAGACCCTTCAGTCCAACCAGTCCATAATCCCAAATTAAACTAGTCTTACCTGCCAATGCTTGGCCCATATCCCTCCAAACATTTCCTATTCATATACTTATCCAAATGTCTTTTAAATGTTGTAATTATACCACTTTACCTGTCACATGAACCACTCTGTGTAAAAATGTTGCCCCTCATATAATTTTTAAGTCTTTCTCCTCTCACCTTAAAAATATGCCCCTTAATCTTGAAACCTCCCACCATACGAGAAAAGACACCTTATCCATACCCGTCATGATTTTAAAAAAGGTCACCCCCCAACCTCCAGTGAAAAAAATCCCAGCTTCTCCCTATAACTCAAACCTTCTATTCCCAGCAACTTATTGGTAAATCTTTTATGAACCCTCTCCAGCTTGAAAATATCCTTCCTACCACAGGGAGACCCGAAACAGCTGCAGTATTTTTGGCATCTTTCACCATCTTGGGACATGTCAAAACATTGTACAGCCAATTCTGAGCTTTTGCAGCGTAGTCCCTGTTCTAATGTCAGAGAGGTGGCAGCCAACTGGTGCACAGCAAGTTCCCACAAATAGCACTGAGATAATGGGCTGTTTTGCTTTCCTCCCCAGTTGAATTGTTTGAGGAATTTGTTGAGAAATTGGTGAGATTTCTTTGAAATGGCGACTGAGGAGCTTTGGCATTCACCTGGGAAGGCAGTGCAAGCCTCAGTCTGAAATGTCATCTCTCAATATTGCACTGAAGTATCAGCCAAGTCTTTGCAGGTTGCCTGAGGGCAAGTGAAAGCAGGTGAGCACATGCTGTCTGCATACCAAAGGTTTAGCTTAGTGGGGAATGCTAATCATTTCATGTTCATAATCCTGAGATCATAAGGAAGATTTGATTAGCATTTGTTCAGGACTGTTGGCAAATCAGTAATTAAAGGCATGCTGTACATACGAAGCATCCTCTATCCAGTCTTCATTTTCCAGGATCGCCTCAATGTGTGGGTTTGTGATAACTACATCATCCAGTTCCAATTCTGAGGGCTCACTCTGGGTTTCCATCGCACCAATGAGATCTACTGTAGGCCTGCAAGG
The DNA here is from genome assembly GCF_004010195.1 of Chiloscyllium plagiosum. NCBI lineage: Eukaryota > Metazoa > Chordata > Chondrichthyes > Orectolobiformes > Hemiscylliidae > Chiloscyllium > Chiloscyllium plagiosum. Next base: position 32,853,046 of record NC_057742.1, on the reverse strand, counting down.
GAAATAAAGCAACTGGGTAAATCCGAAGCTTGGAAAACACACAATGAGTAACACAAATGCTTAATCTATTTAATCAAAGATGGTGGACAACACTAACTGGGCCAGCATTTATTTCCCATCCCTAATTAACTCAGTGAAGACACTGGGCTGCTTTCTTGAACTGCTCAAGTCCGTGCCTGAAGGTACACCTACAGTGCTCTTAGAGAGGGAGTTCTAGGACTTTGACTCAGTAACAGCGAAGAAACAGGGATATATCCCTAAGTCAGGATCGTGTGTGATTTGGAGGGAAGCTGATGGTGCTCCAATGCATCTGCTGCTCTTCTCCTTCTCAGCTGGCGGTTCCCAAACATTTTCCACCGTGTCCACATTTTGCAGCTCAGAAATTGCTGTGACCCTTCATTGAAAGGTAGGGACAGGGGGAGGGGAAGACCAATGAGAGGAAGAAGAGGAGGGTCGGCCATTGTTCTGTCAAAATTCACAACCCCACAATTTCAGCTCACAACCCCACTTGGGTCCTGTCCAAAGTAGTGGAAGTCACAATTTTGGATGATTTTTGAAAGTTACTTGATGAGCTGTCGCACTCCATCGTGTCGGTGGTACACACTGCTGCCACTTTGCATTGACAATGGAGGCAGTGAAGGTGTGAGATGGAGTAAGCTGCTTTGTCCTCGATGATATTGAACCTCTTGAGAGTTGTTGGAGCTGCTACTGGTTGTACTTGTATAATTCTGTCATGTCCAATCCTTTATTTTTCACAAAGCTCAGAGATTGAACCCTATGTCTTTTCTAACTTTTATCCTTGTTTTAGACTCATGTCTCACGGTCTAATCTGTCTGCATGTGTTCTGTTATCACTCCTCATTAGTCATTAATAAACTCATTCTTTTGTTAGCTCAAGAAAGCATGGTTAAATTGATTCTTTTTAAAACATGGTTGAGAGTGGGATGCGGGCAAAGCACAGCTGGTCAGGCAGCATCCAAGGTGCAGGAAAATCAATATTATGGGCATAAGCCCTTCAACATGAAGGTTCCTAATGAAGGGCTTATGCCCGAAACATTGATTCTCCTGCTCCTCAGATGCTGCCTGACTGGCTGTGCTTTTCCAGCACCACATTCTCAACTCTGATCTCCAGCATCCGCAGTCCTCACTTTCTCCTTTTAAAACATAAATTCTTTCAATCTAGGAGAAAGGGAAGAGGTCCTTATTAAACTAACCCTGTTGCCATCAACTAAGGAAGGGGCACAAAAAATAAAAGATGGGGGTCAGTTCATCCCTTCCCACCTGGGATCTTGACAATTTAGGATATCCCATTTGAAACCATAATAAATTGGGAAAGCTTGCTCAAGGAATGGTCATAATATCTGTGTGGAACAATTTTAAATGGTGCCAAAGACTCTTATGAGGGTGGACTACAGTTTACACGCAGTTCCCTCTTATTATACTCCATTCCCTTCAAAATAAAGACCAATGTTTCATTTGCCTTTCCAATTACCTGTATCAATTTTACCAATCATCTTCAATCAAACTTCGAGATACAGGAAGAATCACAATAAGAACTTATTAGCACACAACCCCATGTCTGATCTTAGGATGGGGGGAAAGTCATTGTTAAAGCAGCTGAAGACATATGGGACGAGGACATGACCCTGAGGAACTCCTGCAGAGATGTCTTGGACCTGAGATGATAGACCTTGGGTAGACCAAGTAATAATCCTCTGTCTATTCTAAAATTATTCTTTACAACCTAAAAATGATCTATGACTAGCGTTAGCTCCATTGGCTTAACAAAGGAGAGATTGACAGGGGCTCGGAGCCTTGGCTGCTCTAACGATCTCCAGTTGAAATGGAAATTGTGAATGTTAAGGAAGCATTTGGACGTAGTTGAATCTTTCCAATACTTTGGTATCGGTACTGATCTGGGGCTCATTTTCCATTGCGATGGTTGCATACCACTAAAGCTGTGATTTAATGACTAAGATTGGAGTCCTTTGAATTATTCACAATCCTTATGCTATTATTGGAGAGTGACATCTTTTCCCTCAAGACAGTTTTTGGAATTTTCTGAGACCTTTAATGATCACCTGCACAGGCAGATGAGCTGATGTTTGCCAAGGCAGAGCTTCTCTGTTGTGAAGAAAGTGTTCCATGTCGGACACAGCCCCAATTCTGGCATTTCTCATTTTTATGAGGGTGGACTACAGTCTACATGCAGTTTCCTATTATTTTACTTCATTCCCTTCAAAATAAAGGCCAATGTTTCATTTGCCATTCCAATTACCTGTATCAATTTTACCAATCATCTTCAATCAAACTTCAAGGTACAGGAAGAATCACAAGAAGAATTTATTCTGTACCAGGCAGTTACGAGGGCCCAGTCAGAGTTTAAAAAACACACAAGCTCATCATTGGTTGCAATCCCAACAGAGCAGTTTTATTCTGTAGCCGTGCACTCTGTAAAAACTCAATACCGGTCTGAACAAGCCCTTGAACGTGGCTGATGACTCATCAAGTGCGCACATGACACTGTCCCAACATAACACACACCAACTATAATACATAACAGAGCCGAGGTCAGATACAGGTTGTCTATCTCTGTAAATAAGAGAGATTACTGATACTTTTTAGGTCATCCCCAAACAACATTATTCTTTATTAAACAGTGCAGCACTGATGATGCGCAACTTTGGTAGGGCAATAAATGCTGGCCTAGACAGCAACATGGCATCTAGTGACTGATTTTAAAAAATGCTAAGTCTGGGATAATTCTGTGAAATGAGAGCAGTCTGGAGGTAAGAGAATAATTCCACTTTTTTTTTGCTGAATTCAAATTCCACCATCTGCCATAGTGGGATTCAAAACCAGCTCCCTAGAACATTTCCTGGGTCTCTGGATGAATAGTCCAGGATAATATCTCAAAGCCATTAGCCTCCTCTAGAGGATGGATGTGAAAGAGAGAATTTCAGTTTGTCATCTTCCTCTTTAAGGAGTTGTGATAGTTTGACTGCTGGCTGGTCACCACTTAGAGTCATAGAGATGTACAGCATGGAGACAGACCCTTCGGTCCAACTCGTCCATGCCAACCAGGATATCCTAAATTAATCTAGTCCCATTTATTAGCACTTGGCCCATATCCCTCTAAACTCTTCCTGGTAAAGTAGCCTCTGCCTTTGAAATGTTGTAATTGTACCAGCCTCCACCACTTCCTCTAGCAGCTCATTCCATATATGCACCAGCACCTTCAGCCTCTTTTAAATATTTCCCCTCTGACCTTAAACCTATGCCTTCTAATTTTAGACTCCCCTACCCTGGGAAAAAGATTTTGGCAATTCACCTTATCCATGCCCCTCATGATTTAATAAACTTCTATACAGTAACCCTTCAGCCTCCAATACTCCAGGGAAAATAGCCCCAGCCTATTCAGCCTTTACCTGTAACTCAAACCCTCCAACCTTGGCAACATCCTTGTAAATCATTTCTGCACTCTTTCAAGTTTAACAACATCTTTCGTATAGCAGAGAGACTAGAATTGAATGCAATTTTCCAAAAGTGGCCAAAGTATTGCCACATGACATCCCAACTCCTATTTACAATGAACTGATGAATAAAGGCACTTCAATTAGGTTTTCCCTGATTAGCCTTCACAGCCCAGGAACTATCGATCCCAAGGAGGCTGCCAGCTCACTCCACCACTGTGGTTGGTTTCCAACACAATGAGGAAGCCCAAACATCCAAAGACTACCCCAGGGACTGAGAACATTAATGGAAATTCTTAGCTCAGCCAAAAGTGCCTTGTGAGAGGGGAGAATGCAGAGGAAGAGGTAGTATATCATAATTGAATGTTGGTGGTTAAAGAGGGTAGCTGTGAAAGAATTTGAGGAGAGATGTGGAGTAAAATGATTAATTACTTACGTTAAGAATAATTCTAGAATAATTACTTACAGATTAGATTAGATTACAGTGTGGAAACAGGCCCTTCGGCCCAACAAGTCCACACCGAGAGGAGAGATGTGGAGTAAAATGATTAATTACTTACGTTAAGAATAATTCTAGAATAATTACTTACACTTACTTTAAGAATAGTTACTGATCATGCACATAACCAGTGATGCCAGATCTGAGCCCGAGTCTGCAGGATTCCAGAAACAGTCTCTTTAACATGCCTTGTATAAAAGGCAAAGCTGCCATAGTCTTAACAGACTATGTTACTCTGTCATCAGACAGAGATAACTGGTGGTGGTTTAACCTGAGGGTCACCACACTTGAGGCAAGGGGAGAGATTGAAAGAGAGAATCCTACATGGTAACCTCAGCTGATGCAGGATATGAACTCTCATTGTCGGCATCACTCTGGGTTGCAAAGCTTCCCAGCCAACTGAGCTAATGGAGCCCCAGTGGATATAATTATGCTTAATAAAACCTGTTAATGTTTACTGACATGAAAGTATGTCTGATCTTACTGCATGGTATTAGAAGGTCATCCTAGATTAATAACCTTCCCGCCTGGTGTAGAACCTCAACTCAATGCCTCAGACATGTGACACATCCCAGCTCAGCCAAATAGACATGTTACAGGTCAAAGGTTATAGTGTGCATATTAAGTGAAAATAACGACAAATACACTTGAAACCAGGAATTGAAAATTCTCAAATGTGACTGAGAAAACTCAATCAGGATGAAGGGGAGAAAGAATAGCTTCAGGATATCCTAGAAAAAATCCTTTTTATGTAATTCTCCACAAAAATATCAGGAACATATTCTTCTCAATGTTTTCTTCTTTGAAAGATCCAGCAGAGGGAGCCCATCACCAAATGTTAAAATAGTGAAAATTTGTGAAAGACACTCTCTTCAGCAACAGTGGTTATGTCAGCCATTACCATGAATGTAATTTGTTCTACCTTGACATGTCCCAGACTTTTTAATGCACCGGGTCTCCTTTGGTCTTTGTTTGTCTGGATCCCTGTTTTTAGAATTTCAGTCACCTTTGAGAATTTTCAAGAGAGCACTCTCCCCTCAGGGAGCTGGCCGGTGAATTATTTAATTCAAGATTCATAATTCATTGTTTGTCTCCAGTGAAAACCAAGATCTTTAAACAAACAGAACTAAGTTAAACCTAGCTCACTGACATTAAGCTGTGAGGTGTGGTACAAAGGAGCTTGGGAAATAGTCTCTTCACCCACAGACATATCAAATGTTTCTTTTTTAGGATACAGCCCACACTTTTGCTGAAATGTTTAGAGACAGACTATTACAACTTATTAGAAATTCTTGACCAATTGAATGCTCAAACTCCCTGAGGTGCACAATAAATGCTTTGACTCATGTTGGATCTTTGGCTTGGTGCAGATAAAAACAAATGAGGTGCAGTTATTGGTAGTCCCGAATCTGCTACAGAGTTGTGATCTGCTAACTGTTGTGTGGTGACTTCTATCTCGCATCAATGTCATGACAATAACAGAACCAAGGCTTAAAAATGGTTAAGACTGTGAGTTTAATATTCAAGGATATAAAATGCTCAGAAAAGATAGAGAAGGATAAAAGGAAGATGGACTGGCTGTCCTGATTAGGGCTGACATTGTGGTGTTGAAAAGAGTGAATGTCTTTGAGAATGCAAGGACAGAGTCCAGTTGGTCACAGGTAAATGTAAAAAAAGATAAGATCACACCATTTGGGAATTCTATTGGGTGCTAAATCATGTGAGAATAAAACAAAGGAATGAATTTGCAGGAGAATCCCAAAGATTTACATGAATTAGAGATCAGATATTTTAGCATTTTCATTATCCAAATAACAAGTGAAATACATGCTACAATAAAGTTTGAGGAAGATGGAGGAAGTTCTGAAATGCTTTCAGGAGAATGTCCTTAATCTAAAGTTTTGAGATCCATAATCAAGGAAAAAATCAATGGGAATTTGGAAAGAGCTGTGTTAAGTAAGGAGAGGCAAAACAGATTTATGGAGGATAGAGTATATCTGACTTGCTTTGATGAAGTAATGGAGAAGTTTGATGAAAGTAATGCATTAGATGTCTATATGAATTTTAAGAAGACTTTTGACAACGTATCACCTAAGAGACTGGTCAATGAATTTGAGGCTTATGGAGTAGCAGGGTAAATATTCAATTGGTAGTTGAATAAGAAATCATTTATGGATGCAAAACTGAGTTGTGAAAGTCTGTTGTTTCTTGGACTGGAGGATAATGTTTCCTATGAGTCCACGCAAGGATCATTGAAATTTGTGCCACACGGTGGGCGGCACGGTGGCACAGTGGTTAGCACTGCTGCCTCACAGCGCCAGAGATCCGGGTTCAATTCCCGCCTCAGGCGACTGACTGTGTGGAGTTTGCACGTTCTCCCCGTGTCTGCGTGGGTTTCCTCCGGGTGCTCCGGTTTCCTCCCACAATCCAAAAGATGTGCAGGTCAGGTGAATTGGCTATGCTAAATTGCCCGTAGTGTTAGGTTAGGGGTAAATGTAGGGGTTGGGGTATGGGTGGGTTGCGCTTCGGCGGGGCGGTGTGGACTTGTTGGGCCGAAGGGCCTGTTTCCACACTGTGAGTAATCTAATCTAATCTAATCTAATGTCAATGATCTAGAAATATGGAATAAGATTTAAAATTTTGACAACCATACAAAACTTGGAGGAGTGGCAAACAATGAGGATGAAATAGTCTGTAACAGGACACACATAAAATGGGCTGGCAGAATGGACATACAAATAGCAGGTGGAGTTCAATACTGAAAAATCAGAGGTGTCACATTTTGGCAGAAGGGAATTAATGGTACAATTCTAAAAAGTGTGCAGGACCAGAGGGATGTGCATCAACTCTTCACATATTCAGAAAGCAGTTAGTGAAGGATATATGGGATCCTGGACTTCAGGAATAAACACATTGAATGTAAAAGTGAGGATGTTATGCTGAACCTTTGTGAAGCTCTGATTAGTTGCATCGGGTTCTGGTCACCACAATCTCGGAAGATGTAAAATTTCTTGAAAAGATTAGATTAGATTAGATTAGATTACTTACAGTGTGGAAACAGGCCCTTCGGCCCAAAAGGTACAATGGTGATTTATCAGAATGGGAGTTTTAGTTACAAGAATAGGTTGGAAAGACTGGAGTTATTATCCATACAGCAAAGGAGATTTGGGGAGATTTGCTGGAGGTGTACAAGTTTATGTTATGTTTAGATAAAGCAGGCATTAAAAACACTCTTTCCATCAGCTAGACAAGTAAAATGATACACAGTTTTCAGAATTAGCAACAGGGGGAATGTGAGGATGAACTTTAATATCCAGTGAGTGGTAATAATCTGGAATTCATTACTCAACAGGATAGTGTAAGCAGGAACTATCAATGATTTCAAAAGAAAATTGATTAGCACTTGAAGGAAATAGATTTTCAGGACTAAAGCTATCAAGCAGAGAAGTAGGGCTGATTGGATTGTTCAACAGTGAATGGTATTGGTTGACTTAGAGTCAGAGAGTCACACAACATGGAAACAGATCCTTTGGTCCAACTAATCCACGCCAACCATGTTCCCAACCAGTCCCACTTGCATGCATTTGGCGCATATCCCTCCAAACCTTTCCTATTGATGTACTTATCCAACTGTCCGTAAAGCTTTCTGCTTTTCTCTCCTTTAAGGCACTCTTAAGGCATGCTTCCACGTCAGATTTTTAGTCGCTTGTTGTTATATATTTCTCTCTCTTTATTCTCCATATTATAGGACACAGCATTTGTTGCTCATTCTAAGTTGCCATCAAACTGAGTGTTGATGAACTGATGGCTTCCCATGCCAGAAAAATGTTTGCATTTATATTTGGCATTCTTAGGGAATATCCCAAAATGCTTCTAATCCAATGAACATGTTTAAATGTAGTCAGTACTATGTAGGTAAACATAGCAACTTTCACTTATGGAGCTAGGATTATCCCAGTGTACATTACAGTAATTAAAGTAACGTATTAAATTGAGAAAATCCCTTTGAGTTATCCCCTTATTGTGAATTAACGGCTTCAAGAAGTACTTCTAATGATTACTGCCGGTGAACAATATCAACATGAAAATGAACGGAACCATTTCCACAAGGGGCTAGGCCTCAAGCCTTCATGGCACTTACTTTGAGTCAAATGGGTGTAACAGGTTGCTGGGCTGGCAATAACGGTGTCTGCAGACAACGACAAGAGCCACAAAGGAGGCTAGAAAGATAGTCGCAAGGACCCCAATAGCTACAATAACCACAGTCTCCATGGCAACAAAGCTACAGAAGTGTTTTAAGTTGGATGAGGCACTGACTTTGTCCCGTTGTCCTCTCACTTGGCTATGGCTTCATCTTATCTGAAATCCAAATTAGAAAGACATTTTATTTACTTCAATAACAATTATGTAAGTAAATAATAGAGGATACCATTTTAAAGGGGGTGTAGGAACAAAAGGACATGCTGGCAGCTCAATGTGGATGAGCAGTTGTGAAAGTGGTTTAAAGGCATACAGAACTTTGAGTTTTATAAATGAAGTAAATCAGCCAAGGTGTGGTAAAGCTTTACAAAGCAGTAAATCAGCATGAACTGCATCAAATATTCGGCACTACACTTTAGGAAGGATATAAAGGCAATTGATATAAAGGCAATGCATAACAGATTGACAAGAATGGTTCCAGATGTAAAGGACTTCAGTTTTATGGAGAATTTGGGGCTGCTCGACTTAGAGAAGTGAAGGTCGACATGGGTCAAAGATGTCAACATCATGAAGAGGCTGAGCAGAATGGACACGAAGAACATGTTTCCATTAGTGATCGGTTTGAACCAGAGGACACAAATTTAAAATGAGAAAAGTCGAGATGAGGATATATTTTTCTTCGCATCAAGCAGTTAGATCTGAAATGCACTGACTGGGAGTTTGCTGGAGACTGATTCAACCATGGCTTTGAAAAGGGGAATTGGATAATTACGTGAAGAGAAAAAGTACAGCATCATGAAGAAGGCCAAGTTCATCTTACAGAGAGATAGCATAAATGCAATGGATTGAAAGGTCAGATGATGTACTTGCTGTTCAATTAAGCATGGCCAGTAGGCTATAGATGATGGTTTGAGCTTACCATCATTGAAAACATTTAAGTTAAAACATGATCAAAGCTGTTGGACATCATTATGGAGGAGGATCCAATCGTCCTCTGATAATTGCTCTTAACTGGCCCGTGACTTGGAATGCCATCTTGTCCAGGTCACACAGCATCATGAATTGAACTTACTCCATTATGGCTACATTACTGCGAGGTTAAATTCCTGGGCTTTCCAAACTCATTGTGAGGACACCATCACTCGAAAACCTAACACCAAATTCCCAAGGGAATTAGTGATGGGCAAACATTGCATTAATAAAATCAATAAAACCTCACAGGTTTTGACTCCATCCCTGCTCTCTCAAACCCAATAACAATATTTCAGTTTGGTAAGCTATAATTAATAAGATATAACTTGATACTCAGCAGTGGCACAGTGGTTAGCACTGCTGCCTCACAGCGCCAGAGACCCAGGTTCAATTCCCGCCTCGGGTAACTGTCTGTGTGGAGTTTGCACATTCTCCCCGTGCCTGCATGGGTTTCCTCTGGGTGCTCCGGTTTCCTCCCACAGTCCAAAAACATGCAGGTTAGATGAATTGGCCATGCCAAATTGCCCATAGTGTTAGGTGAAGGGGTAAATGTAGGGGAATGGGCCTGGGTGGTTAGCTCTTTGGAGGGTCGGTGTGGACGTGTTGGGCCGAAGGGCCTGTTTCCACACTGTAAGTAATCTAATCTAAAACATGGCCTCAGCCAATTATAATCAATATTAATGATTAAATGAGGAGCTGAACATATTATGTCCAAATTTATGGACATAACTAACTGGGAAAATAAATGATAAAGGGGATGTAAAGGTTTGCAGAGCGACACAGCTAGGATGGTTGGACAGGCAAAGATATGGAATAATAATTGAATAAAATTCTGAAAAAATTGGAATTTTCCATTTTAGTAAAAAAAATTAAAAATGTGAGTATTTTTGGAATAGTGAAAAACTGGGAAATGTTTGCATTCACAAGATCTTAGTGTCCTTCTACATGAATCACAGTGAGTTAGCATGCAGGTAAAGCAAGCAAAGAGGAAGGCAAATGGTATTTTAACTTTTATTCCAAATAGTTATATTATAAGCAAAGAGTCTCATTGCATTTAGGCATTGCTGAGGCCATACCAATTATATTGTGCGCAACTCTGGTCTCCTATAAGGAAGAATGTGCTTGCCATAAACAGTTGGCAACAAAGGTATACTAAATTGGTGAGGAGAAAGTGAGGTCTGCAGATGCTGGAGATCAGAGCTGAAAATGTGTTGCTGGAAAAGCGCAGCAGGTCAGGCAGCATCCAGGGAACAGGAGAATCGATGTTTCGGGCATAAGCCCTTCTTCAGGAATGAGGAAAGTTTGTCCAGCAGGCTAAGATATAAGGTAGGGAGGAGGGACTTGGGGGAGGGGCGTCAGAAATGTGATAGGTGGAAAGAGGTCAAGGTGAGGGTGATAGGCGAGACTGGGGTGCGGGGGGAGAGGTGGGGAAGAAGATTGCAGGTTAGGAAGGCGGTGCTGAATTCGATGGATTTGAGACTGTGTAATATCTTGCAGACTATACACGTCTCTTACCTCTTACTGATGTCACGCCTGATTGTCTGTGTAATATCTTGCAGACAATACATGTCTACTACCTCTTCCAGATGTCACTCCTGATAGTCTGTGAAATGTCTTGCAGCAGTTACACATCTATTACCTCTTCCAGATGTCACTCCTCATGGATTGTGTAATATCTTGCAGACTATACACATCTATTACCTCTTCCAGATGTCATAGAACATAGAACATAGAAGAATACAGCGCAGTACAGGCCCTTGGGCCCTCGATGTTGCGCCGATCCAAGCCCACCTAAACTACACTAACCCACTATCCTCCATATATCCTTGGTGCTGGGGTCTGTTTGGAGGTGGCGGAAATGACGGCGGATGATGCGCTGTACATGGAGATTGGTGGGGTGGTAGGTGAGGACCAGTGGGGTTCTGTCCTGGTGGCGGTTGGAGGGGCGGGGCTCAAGGGCAGAGGAGCGGGAAGTGGAAGAGATGCGGTGGAGGGCATCGTCGACCACGTCGGGGGGGAAAATTGGTTCCCCCGACGTTGGTTCCTGGAATGAGGAGAATGTTCTCGGAAAGACTGGACTGAATCTTCCCAAAACCCGGCTAAGTGTAATTTTTGTTCAGTTTCCTACAAGGTTTCTCTCTATGAGTTTTAGTGAGTTTTCACACCCAATCTTCCCAAACCTGTCTGATAAACTATGAACCATGCCACTATGTTGCCCTGCTTATATTCTCACAGTTAAAAATCACACAACACCAGGTTATAGTCCAACAGGTTTAATTGGAAGCACACTAGCTTTTGGAGCGACGCTCCTTCATCAGGTGATTGTGACAAAATTCTCACAGTGATACATTGAGAAGTAGTGACCAATGCCAGAACTTCCCAGGATTCCTGGCCTTGGGGTAACCTTTAAAACCTGGCTGTGCACCTGGTCACATGGCATCTAGAAGTATTCATCTCCCCGATAGTTCAACGTGAAACCCACATTCTTACCTCATCAGAAGCAAATGATTCAACTGTTAGGCACTGTTTAGCATGGAACTCCCTCAGAGCACTTCAAGCAGTTGACATCTCTGAAATATAAACCAGCATTGCTTCATATAAAATACCATCTTCCCATTCATTTGTGTATTTATGATAAGTATAGAAAATTTTATAATGGATCAGTTGTAACCTATGGGACTATGGTTCTTTAGATTTCACCATGACAGCAGTGACAGGCTACAATGAATTAACTTGTTTAGTTTAAACTGAGTCCAACAAAACTGTAGAAAGGCCAGTTTTTAAAAAAAGTATTGTTCGTGCTCACAATGATCATTTTGCAGAATGCCTCACATAGTTTGCTTCCTGGCTAAGGGGGTAAGAACAATGAAACCCTATTTTCTCATGGATTTTATCACAGATTTTACCTCATACCCTGGTCTGTAGTTCACCATATTAACAAATCCTCTATCAGCCATTTTACAAATCTCTTGACAAAAATCAGGAACTGGATTGGTTCCACATTCATATTATTAAGGAGTTATTGTGTAGGCTCCTGCCCTAAATCTCCTTCAACTATGTCAAGTCTTTTAAGTGTTTCTTGGATGTGCTCCAATATAGTGGGTCTGTTTTGTGTCCACTGGAAGAAGAATTTACTCTTTGAGAGCCATTTTACATCATCAACAGTTACAACAGTTCCTTAAAACCAGCCATTGTGCAGTGGATTCAGTCTCAATTACAGCATAGTCATATTAGTAAAACCAGAAGTAAACGTGATGATTAACAAACGAACCAGTGGGGTGATGGGGAGAAATGTTTCAATGCAAAATTGTTACAATGGGGAAAGTCTGAAAATCTGGTGGAAACAGGTTCAGATTTGAGGGGAAAATGAACATATCCTTGAAAAAGAAAGGAATTTTGAGATGAAGGGTAGAGTAGATGAGAGCAACTATCTAAATGACCTTTCAAAGAACCAGTCAAGGTACAATGTTGCAAATTACCTTCCTTTGTCCTGTTGCTTTCTGGGAAAACAGAATAAAACACTTCGAGCTCCTGAAGTTAAAGGGGTGCTCTGTGTAAGAGCATAATGCCAGAAGTGACACGACACCAGGTTATAGTGCAACAGGTTTACTTAAAATCACAAGCTTGTGATTCCTGGGCTTTACAAATCCATTGTGGAACACCATCACGGGATGGGCAGACATTGCATTAATAAAATCGATAAAACCTCACAGATCTTGACTACATCCCTGTTCTCTCAAACTCAATAACAATGTTTCAGTTCAGCAAGCTGTAATTAATGAGATATAACTTGATACTCAGCACTTGGCCTCAGCTAAATTATAATCAATATTAATGATTAGACGAGGAGCTGAACATATTATATCCAAATTTATGGACAGAACTAACTGGTAAAATAAGTGATAAAGAGGTTTAAAGGTTTGCAGAGCGACACAGCTAGGTTGGTTGGACAGGCAAAGGTATGGAATAACAATTGAATAAAATTCTGAAAAAAATTGGAATTATCTATTTTAGTTAAAAAAAGAAAAATGCGAGTATTTCAAAATCACAAGCTAATGATTTTAAATAAACCTGTTGGACTATAACCTGGTGTCATGTGACTTCTATCATTGTCCACCTCAGTCCAACACCGGCACCTCCACATCGTATGTATAATGCAGTACATATAGTGCAATAAATCTTTTAAGTACCGATTAGAGAGAAAGTTCAAAATAAATGCACAATGCGTAGTGCACAAAGCATGACAGGTGAAATTGAAATTTCAGTAACATAATGCTTCAAATTTTCATTCACAGGAGAACGGCGATTATTGAACCTAGTAGAGTGAACTATATAGTGAAAGCAACAGAACTCATGCCAAACTGTAGTGAATAATATTTCACTGGGTCTAGATCTGGTCACCACACAACAAGAGGTAACTGAAATCCCTTCATCCCCCAACTCCTCACAATCCACTCCACCACTCAATTTACAGGAACAGCCAGGGAATCTTCAAAAGACGTTTTGCCAACTTAAGAGTTAAATTACAACGGCTCTGGCTCTGAATCAAATGTTTAGAAAAGAAACATTTCTTTGTAAAGTTGCTGTGTACAAATCAGCAACTTTACAAAGTAAAGCCCAATTTCTATTCAGTGCTGCATTCACCTCTGAAAAGTCACCTCTTTTCACTGAGGGAACATGTTAGAAAACAAATGCAATGGACTTCAGATAAAACATTGTGCAGATCCTTTGATGGAACCATTTTTTGTGAGTTAATAAATAAATTAATCCATTAGAGGTGTGAATATTTTTCACTAACTGTGAGAGATAAACAGTGAATAAGTTCAACCTTGTTGCTTTTTTATTTAAACATGGAGAGGACCAAAGTTATCATCTTCAGTCCTCATCAGAAATTTCAAATCTTTTGTTATATTATTGTACAATTCATATGGAGCTAGGAATTACTTGTTATGTAAAAGCATGGCTTGAGATATTACATTTACTGATGTATGCCATAAATATCGGAACCAAATACTACCAAGTAATGCTTAAAGTAGCATGCTGCCACCAATCCTCCTTTCTGTACTGAGTTTAAAAGCCTGTTTGATTAACAGCAGTAGAGGGAGAGTCTCTGGTGAATCTTAACAAGAAGAGGCAATTGTCTTAACAACAAGATGTAGTTCATTGCATGATAGGGATTTACAACAGCTAGCGACATAATTACTTAGACGATCAGGAGCCAGGGTTAACACGTCTGGACTCCTCGACTCCACCCAAGACTGCATGACATCTCCCCGTGTCTGCGTGGGTTTCCTCCGGGTGCTCCGGTTTCCTCCCACAGTCCAAAAGATGTGCAGGGTCAGGTGAATTGGCTATGCTAAAGTGTTAGGTAAGGGGTAAATGTAGGGGTATGGGTGGGTTTCGCTTCGGCGGGTCGGTGTGGACTTGTTGGGCCGAAGGGCCTGTTTCTACACTGTAATGTAATCTAAATCTAAAAGAAACATCATGAGACTGGGTAGAGCTTAATTCAATATCTGACATCTATCCTTTCAGAACCTTACCTCACACAACAATGCCCTTCAGTCATAGAGTCATTGAGATGTACAGCACGGAAACAGATCCTTCGTCCAACTCGTCCATGCCGACCAGCTTTCCTAACCTAATCTAGTCCCATTTGCCAGCACTTGGCCCATATCCCTCTAAACCCTTCCTATTAGCAAGGTTTATGAAGGTTTGTAGCTCAGGTTGAGGTTTAGGATATTGGTTTGCTCACTGAGCTGTAGGTTTGATATCCATTCCTTCCTATTCATATACCGATTCAGATGCCTTTTAAATGCTGCAATTGTACCAGCCTCCACCACTTCCTCTGGCGGCTCATTCCATACATGTACCACCCTCTGCATGAAAACGTTGCCCCTTAGGTCCCTTTTATATCTTTCCCCTCTCACCATAAACCTATGCCCTCTAGTTCTGGACACCCCCACCCCAGGGGAGACCTTGTCTATTTATCCTATCCATGCCCCTCATGATTTTATAAACCTCTATAAGGTCACCCCTCAGCCTCCCACACTCCAGGGAAATAGCCCCAGCCTATTCAGCCCCTCCAAATAAATCAAATCCTTCAACCATGGCAACACCCTTGTAAATCTTTTCTGAACCCTTTCGAGTTTCACAACATCCTTCCGATAGGAGGGAGACCAGAATTGCACGCAATATTTCAACAGTGGCCTAACCAATGTCCTCAAAGGTCTACCTGCCACACTGGGAGCAAAAAGAATTACACTGGATGATGCACAAGTAGTTTTGAGTCTAAAGTAAGAACTTTTTTAATTTGTGGGAACCAGAAGACAAAACAGCCTTGTCTCTCTGGCCCTTGTCTCAGATTGGAGCTAATTGTTTGGAAAAATCAACATCTTAACCCCAAGCTAAGCTTTCGACCAAATTTTCTCTCTCTTAATATTATTAACGGCATTCTTCCACCTTTGCAATATCAACCTGTCTCGACTCATCCACTGCTGAAGCATTGATCCGTATGTTCGTCAGCTCCAGACTCAACTATTCCAATATTCTCCCTGGCCAGTCTCGCGTTCTCTACACAATGTGAACTTCAATTCTTCCGTAGGGGTTTGCACTAACTCACACTCAGCCATCATGAGGGGCATGGACAAGATAAATAGGCAAAGTCTTTTCCCTGGGGTCAGGGAGTCCAAAACTAGAGGGCATAGGTTTAGGATGAGAGGGGAAAAAGAGACCTAAGGGGCAACTTTTACACACAAAAGGTGGTGCATGTTTGGGATAAGCTGCCAGAGGAAGTGGTGGAGGCTGCTACAATTGCAACATTTAAGAGGCATTTGGATGAGTATATGAATAGGAAGGGTTTGGAGGGATATGGTCTGGGTACTGGCAGGTGGGACTAGATTGGGTTGTAATATCTAGTCGGCATGGACGAGTTGAATCGAAGGGTCTGTTTCCATGCTGTACATCTCTATGATTCTATGTCTGTGTTCAGGATGCTAAATCAATTTAAATAGTTGCTATGCTTAGCACGGTGACTGCACTGTTGACTGGAGGGATGGCCAGAAATATCCTAGGATCAGTCCAGTCTGCATTCAATGAGTTCATTTTGACTGCCAATGGTCTCCAAGTCGCTGGGCGAGGAGAAGAAGCAGCACAGGCAGCTATGCTTCATGTTCCTGATTCTTAATGAATGGCTTCTCCAGGAAATCTGCCAAGCGTCTAGATGTTGGCTGAGGACACAATATGCCCTGGCTTGCTGATGTAGAATAGCAATTTTTTTGAGGTAGAAAAAGGGACTGCCAGTGTCTGTGAAAGTGAAAGACCAGCAAGAGTAACTGTTTTCAGCAGTGGAGGGTGAGAAGGGACGATCGTTTTCAAAATCAACCATGTGTGATATGACAGTGTAGTGCAGATAATGCTGGACTAGGTACATGGAGGTTGGCTTTCAGTCTCCCACAAACGTATAACAGGCTGTCTCCAAAACTACAGGCATGGAAAGCAGAGCCCTCCACCATTTTGAAATTACTAAGTAACAAGCTATTGAGAGCAACATTGTCCACAGCATTATTTACGCATCAGAAGTAAAAACACTGGGGAATCTTTTACGATCAACATGATGAGGAAGCAATGGTTCTGAAAGGTTAATGCTGGTGCTGCATTAAGCTCCAACTTAGTCTTGGGTAGACAGTCAAAGAGTCCAGGTAAAAACAATGATTGCAGATGCTGGAAACCAGATTCTGAATTAGAGTGGTGCTGGAAAAGCACAGCAGTTCAGGCAGCATCGGAGGAGCAGGAAGATCGACGTTTTGGGCAAAAGCCCTTCCTGTCTGAACTGCTGTGCTTTTCCAGCATTACTCTAATCCAGAATCCTAAGTCAAAGAGTCCAGCTGTAGATCCCAATGGGTCAGACATGACACCTCTGGATCCTGATAGGATCATAGGAACAGGAATAAGCCATTCAGCCCACAAGCCAAATCCACCTAATCAATGAGATCATTGCTGATCTGTGGCCCAACTCCATATACCTGCCTTTGGCCCATATCCCTTAATACCTGCATAACAAAAATTTACCTAACTCAGATTTAAAACTGACAACTGATTCAACATCAACTGCCATTTATGGAAGAGAGTTCCAAACCCTTTGTGTGTACAAGTGCTTCCTACATTCTCTCCTGAATAATTTATCCCTAATTTACAGAATATACACCCTAGTTCTCAAGTCTCCAACCATTGGAAACAGTTTATCTACCCTGTCTTTTCCTGTTTATACCTTGAAGATTTTGGTCATATCACCCTTAGTCTTCTAAATTCGAGAGCATATAATCCCCCCTCATAACGTAACTCCTGAGGTCCAGGCACCATTCTTGTAAAACTATGTTGAATTCCTTCCATGGCTAATGTATCCTTCCTAAGGTGTAGTACCCATAGTCTGATGAGGGGCTTATGTCCGAAACATCGACTCTCCTGCTTCTCGGATGCTGCCTAACCTACCATGCTTTGCCAGCGCCACACTTTTCGACACTCACTTTCCAGCATCTGCAGTCCTCACTTTCTCCTGGTAATTATGTCCAGCCAGTCAATATTACTTGTACCTAGTGCTACCATGCAAATAATTACACCATGTTGTTAAGAGAAGTGCCTCTTCTTGTTAAGATTCTATAATAGTTTATCTTCTATCGCTATTAATTAAATAGACCCTTGGACATAATATGGAAAGCAGGATTTGTAGCACCTCAACCACTGCCTGCCACTGGTTGGTACTGCTACATACAACACCTGCCAGCTGGACCCTGGCAAAAGGTAGCAGTAAATACTGAAGATGGCAGCATATGAATGTTTCTTTAGGTACTGTTTTTGCCTGTCATATGAATTGAGGTTGAGAGACCACAAATCCTTGTAATTTATAATTGTGACTGAGGTCCTATTAATGGCATTACCTCTCTGCTTCATGTGTCCCAGATCCTGATTGGCCACCAAGGCTTCCTTTGCACCTCCAATTGGCCACTGGCTTGTTTGCTGACCACTAGCTGACTGGATGAGTTAAGACAGCAAATGGGAGCATGGGAGCAAACAGAACATTCACCCTCCATTCAACCTCCGTCAGCCCGTCAAGAAACATAAAATTCAGCCCATAAGAACATAAGGACGCCATTCAGCCCTTTGGATTTCTCTACCACTCAAATAGTTCATGACTGGCCTGCACCCTTACCGAACAAAAATCTACCAATCTCATTCCTGAAATCTTGAATTATACCTCCAGCATCTATTGCCTCCTCAAGAGAAATAATTCCAGATATCCACTATCCTAAGTGCTTTTCAATTTAAATCCTGAACTTTTAAGGTTATGTTCCCTTATTGTTGGTTTGTCACCATTATCTGACAACTCTCGATATCTCTGAGCAACAAAGAATTGGGCTGTTACTGTACATTTTACAGTGTACCCTTCATTCCAAGGGCAAATAAACCAGCACTTGTGACCATTCACAGATGTTGATCTAAACCTTACTAATTTTTTGGGCCAGCTCATTAGTCTCCTTAAACTGATTCACCCTCATAAAACTCCTTCTCAGACTTTGCGCTTCACAATCCCTCTGCTGCCTGGCCCCACCATCCTCTTATAGAGATTATAATTTACCTGTTCTCAGACAGATTTTGACACACCTCTGGAACAGGTGGGTCTTGAACCCAGGTCTCTACCAGAGTTAGGAGCTTTACCTGTGCAATACAAGAGTCCTTACAGATTTTGTATCTATTGTCTTAACCAATCAGCTCTCGTCATTCTCTTCTCTGCTGGGGTTTTGTTTAAGCTGCTCCATGGTGCACATGTGAATATCAAAGCAACATCTTTGTCAAGTCATGGTAACTATAGTAACCTCATTTTCTGGTCACAATATCAAGAAAGTATAGCAAGCCTAGTACTCATATAACCACCTGACCCATTTATAAAAGCATTCTTTTATTGGGTTTCAACCCATTTCATGACTATAACAAATCTTTTTTGACAATCTGTGTACTCTTGGTGCCACAGATTTCATTCTTGTTCAAAGTGTTATCTGATCACTCATGATTTATTTTGTACATTTGCACTCGCCACCCCCTCTCCGAGGTCCCTTCTGTACATGTTCCCCAGCAATCCAGCAAATACAACAGGCTAGTGACCTACACAATAGCTTCTTTGCGGCTGCTAGGAAACTGATGAGAAATATCTAACACAGGGAATCACACTGGTGCCTCAACTTTTCGCCCTTATGGGTGACTGGGATGAAGAAACTGAGAGTTATATGTCTGAGTTTGCACATTGTAGTGATTGGAAGGAGATTGGCCATGTGGATCTCATTGACTACAAGTTCCCTGATTGAAGTTGCTAACCTGGGCCAATCAGGGAGCCCTGGCTGACAGAAATAAACAGAAGTCTCAGGGGTTCTCTTCACTCTAGGGACTGGCTCTGAGCTAACTGGTCAGATCCATGTACTATGCAAGTGTAAATAAAGGGTGACTTGGTAACAGGATGTCAGCCTCCATGGAATTAATTCACACACGACATTAAATTAGAAAGGGCAGAAATTCTGGTCAGGAAACAAGAAATTGGAAAGGAAATTATTTGCACCTCAGGCTATCCCAAACCACTTCACCATTGTACCAAGAAGGGTGGTAAGGACAAGACAGGGAAGTATAGACCAATGAGCCTGACATCGGTGGTGGGCAAGTTGTTGGAGGGAATCCTGAGGGACAGGATGTACATGTATTTGGAGAGCAAGGACTGATTAAGTATAGTCAACATGGCTTTGTCCATGGAAAATCATGTCTCACAAACTTGATTGAGTTTTTTGAGGAAGCAACAAAGAGGATTGATGAGGGCAGAGCTGTAGATGTGATGTACATAGACTTCAGTAAGGTGTTCGACAAGGTTCCCCATGGGAGACTGATTAGCAAGGTTAGATCTCACGGAATACAGGGAGAACTAGCCATTTGGATACAGAACTGGCTCAAAGGTAGAAGACAGAGGGTGGTGCTGGAGGGTTGTTTTTCAGACTGGAGGCCTGTGACCAGTGGAGTGCCACAAGGATCGGTGCTGGGTCCTCTACTTTTTGTCATTTACATAAATGATTTGGATGCGAGCATAAGTGGTACAGTTAGTAAGTTTGCAGATGACACCAAAATTGGAGATGCAGTGGACAGCGAAGAGGGTTACCTCAGATTACAACAGGATCTTGACCAGATGGGCCAATGGGCTGAGGAGTGGCAGATGGAGTTTAATTAAGATAAATGCGAGGTGCTGTATTTTGGGAAAGCAAAATTATGAGGGGCATGGATAGGGTAAATAGGCAAAGTCTTTTCCCTGGGGTCGGGGAGTCCAGAATAGAGGGAATAGGTTTAGGGTGAGAGGGGAAAGATATAAAAGAGACCTATGGGGCAACTTTTTCACATAGAGAGTGGTACGTGCATGGAATGAGCTTCCAGAGGAAGTGGTGGAGGTTGGGTACAATCACAACATTTAAAAGGCATTTGGATGGGTATATGACTAGGAAGGGTTTGGAGCGATATGGGCCGGGTGCTGGCAGGTGGGACTAGATTGGGTTGGGATATCTGGTCAGCATGGACGGGTTGGACCGAAGGGTCTGTTTCCATGCTGTACATCTCTATGACTCTATGACTGTATGAAATATGGCTGCCAATTTGCACAGAGCAGGTTCCCACAAACAGCGATAGTGATAATAACCAAGACAATATGTTATCTCAGTCCTCAGTTCCTCTGGGTACTGATCCAGGCCCAAACAACTACAACAACTTCATCATTGACCTTGTTATCATGATTAAGGAATCTGTACTAACAATAACAAAGAAACTTGGAAAGGTGTTTGGCATAGAAGGAGGCCTTGCAGCCCACCTTAAATGTGCTGGCCAAAAAGACGTTTCCCACTTACCTGCCTATAGTGGGTAGCTTATGCCACTTCATGTGCACAGCAACATGCACTTTAAATACAATGAGGGATTCTGACTTTTCCACCCTTTCAGACAGTAATATCCCGATCCCCTACATCCCTCCCATGTCCTTTGGGTGAAAGAATCTGCAAATCCCCCTAAGCCTTCCCACCAATTACTTTAAATCCCTGGTCTCTGGCTATTAACTTCTGCTAATACTACACTCCTATCCAAGCCCCTGATAGACATCAGTGAACTCTCCCTTTAATCATGTTGATACAAAAAGAACAGCTTCTCTGATTCTTGTTCCTTGCTAAAATTCTCCATTCCTGGCAATATCCTTATGAATTTCCTCTGGATTCTCTCCACTACAATCAAATGTTTCCTGCAATATGGTGATCGTAACTGTACACAGTACTTTGCGTGCAACCGAATCAGTGTTTTAGAAAGTTGTGGTACAGTCTCCAGCTAATCCAGTTCACCCTGTGTGACATTAAGAAACAGTTGAAGGCACAAGATACCGCACAGGCTATAAGCCCTGACAGTACCTCAGTAATAAAAGTGCAGACCTGTGCTCCAGACAAACTAGGCCTCAACTCAAGCCATTTCTCGACAGCTTGGATGATGGCATTTAATAGACAAAGTTGAAAGTTGCTCAGCCATACCCTGTCCATATAAAGTTAGACAGATCCAATCCGGCAAATGATTGCCCCAGTTACTCCATTCTCAATCATCAGAAAAGTGATGGAAGGTGTTGTTGATAATGTGATCAAGTGGGACTTGCTTAGCAACAATGTCCTCACTGACATACAGTTTGGTTCTGCCAGGATCACTCAACTCTTTTTTATAGCCTTGGTCCAAACAGGAAAATAGCACTGAACTCAAGATAGGAGATGGCGTCTGTCCTTGATGTCATGGTTGCATTCAACTGAGCGTGACATTAAGGAGTCACCGCAAAACTGAAGTCAATACAATCAGAGAACACACTCTCCACTGGCTAGTATCATGCTGAGCAGAAAAGATAACAGTTGTGGTTATTAGAAGCTAATTATCTCAATTCCAAGACAACAATCCAGGAGTTCCTCTGGATAGTGTCCCAAGCCTAAGCATCTACAACTACTACTTCATTGACCTTCTACTGATTATAAACTCAATAAAAATAAATGTTTGCTGATGATTCACAATATTACAATCATTCACAATTCCTCACATCATGAAGCAGGACTAGTCTATATGCAGCAAGTTTCAGACAACATTTAGACTTGGGTTAATATGTGGCAAGTAATATATGTTCTAAACAAGTGCCTGGTAATGACCATCTCAAACAAGAGAGACTCTAACCATCTGCCCTTGACAATGCTGAGTCCCTCACCAACAACATCCGAAGGATTACCATTGATGTGAAACTAATCTGGGCAGGCTACTTAAATAATGTTGTATTAAGAGTAGTTCAGAGATTAGGAATTCTGTGATGAGTAACTTACCTCCTAATTCCTTAAAGTCATACAGTCATAGAGATGTACAGCGCAGAAACAGATCCTTTGGTTCAACTCATCCATGCTGACCAGGTATCCTAACCTAGTCTAGTCCCATTTGCCAGTATTTGGCTCATATCTCTCTAAACCCTTCATATTCATATACCCATTTAGATCCTTTTAAATATTGTAATAGCACCAGCCTCCACCACATCCTCTGGCAGCTCATTCCATACACGGACCACAGTTTGTGCAAAAGAGTTGCCCTGTAGGTCCCTTTCAAATCTTTCCCCTCTCACTCTAAACCAATACCCTCTAGTTCTAGATTCTCTCAACCCAGGGAAAAGACCTTTCTATTTACCCTATCCATGCCCCTCATGATTTTATAAACCTCCATAAGGTCATCCCTCACCTCCGACATTCTAGAGAAAACAGCTCCAGCCTATTCTAGTTCAGAGATTAGGAATTCTGTGATGAGTAACTTACCTCCTAATTCCTTAAAGTCATACAGTCATAGAGATGTACAGCGCAGAAACAGATCCTTTGGTTCAACTTATCCATGCTGACCAGGTATCCTAACCTAGTCTAGTCCCATTTGCCAGTATTTGGCTCATATCTCTCTAAACCCTTCATATTCATATACCCATCTAGATCCTTTTAAATATTGTAATAGCACCAGCCTCCACCACATCCTCTGGCAGCTCATTCCATGCACGGACCACAGTTTGTGCAAAAAGAGTTGCCCCGTAGGTCCCTTTCAAATCTTTCCCCTCTCACTCTAAACCAATACCCTCTAGTTCTGGATTCTTTCAACCCAGGGAAAAGACCTTTCTATTTACCCTATCTGTGCCCCTCATGATTTTATAAACCTCCATAAGGTCATCCCTCACCTCCGACATTTTAGAGAAAACAGCTCCAGCCTATTCAGCTTCTCCCTATAGCTCAAACTCTCCAACCCTCGCAACATCCTTGTAAATCTTTTCTGAACCCTTTTGAGTTTCACAACATCCTTCCTATAGGATGGAGACCAGAATTGCACGCAATATTCCCAAAGGGGCCTAATCAATGTCTTATTCAACCGCAGCATGATCTCCCAACTCTTATACTCAATGCTCTGACCAATAAAGAAAAGCATACTAAATGCCTTCTTCGCAATCCTATCTACCTGAAACTGCACTTTCAAGAAAATATAACCTGCACTCCTGCACTTTGTACTGAACATCTGCAAGGAACCTGTCAGAAGTGAGACAGAATACACTTCCCCAGTTGAATGCTGTTCTGACAACACTCAAGAAGTCCAACACAATTCAAGACTGGCACCAATCCCATTCTTTCACAAATATTCACTTCCCCCACCACGGTGCAAGATGTATTGCAAAGCGACAAGCCTCCTTCAACCTTCCAAATTCACAACCCGTACCACATAAAAGGTCGAGCGCAGCAGATGGATGAGGGCATCACCTGGAAGTTCCCCTCCAAAGCCACATGCCAATCTAGCTTGGAATATTGCTGTTCCTTCATTGTCACTGGGTCATTTCCTGGAACCTGCTTCCAACGAGTACTGAGAGTGTCTCTCCACCAGATGGAGTGCAGTGACTCAGAAAGATAACGCACCACCTTCTTAAGGGATGGATAACACCGTGCCAACGATATCTATATTCCACAAAACAATCTATAATAACATCTCCTTGCTCTTATAACCCAGGCCAAGGCCAATAAAGGAAATATCCTGTACACCTTCTTGACCATCTACCTGTCCTGCTACTTAAAGTGATCTATAGTCACACACCCTAAGTTGCAGTTCATTTTGCCCCGTGTTTTTGTCGTTGTGCTTCTCAAGGTATACATTGTCATCAAATGAAGACAGACACCTATGATCCTTTGTGGATAATGATCAGCCTATTCTTATGTTTCTGAAGTTTCCTTCCTCACTATCAAATAAATGGCTAAGATTTGCTTCATTTGTCAAAGTTCTTAATCATGGCCACTACAGTTCTGTGTGAAGCACAGATTTATGCAACACATTGCATAAGTCTCAGCTCTGAGTTCTTCAGAGATTCATCAGAAAAAGCTTTCAGTCACAAACACGTTGAATAACCTTAACCCTTTGCTTCCTGCCAATAAACCAAATTTGAATCCAACTACCACTTTCCCGAAGAGTCCATGTGTTTTTAATTTGCTAATGAATCTGCCATGGCAAATGCTTTACTAAAATTTATACAGACTACATCAAAACATGCAACTTTTACCAAATATTCTTGTTACTTCCTCAAAACATGAATTCATTTTAGTCAGACACAAGTAACCCTCAACAAATCCATGGTTAAAGCTCTTATTTAATTCCTGCCTCCCTAAGTGATGATTTATACCATCTCTCAGAATTTTGTCCCAATAATCTTCTCACCACTACAGTGAGACTGACTGGCCTTTAACTACTCGGGATCCTCTTCTTAAGCAACAGTGCATCAACAGTCCACCAATCCTTCAGCAACTCTCCGCTCGAGATGATTGGAAATGGTTATCACAGCCTTTGCTATTTTTTCCCTTGCTTCCCTTAGCAGGCAGGCATACATTTCATAGTGCTGTAGAACAGAAAAGACGACATTCCACCCATTATGTTCAAGATGGTCATCAAACTCCTATCTATTCTAATCCCATTTCCCAGCACATGGCCCATAGCCTTATGTTCTTGGCCTTTCAAGTATCATTCAAATACCTTTTAAATGTTATGATGGTTCCTGCTTTCACTACATTTTCAGGCAGTGAGTTACAGATACCCACCATTCTCTAAGCTGAAATGTTTTTCTTTAAAACCTCTGCAACTTACATTCAATCTATGCCCCATGGTTATATTATAGGATTACAGAAAAATTATAGAATTACAGAATCCCTACAGTGTGGAAGCAGGCCATTCAGCCCATTGAGTCTACACCACCCTCCAAAGAGCATCCCACCCCCAGACGCATGCCCTACCCTATATTCCCCATGGTTAAACCACCTAACCTACATATCTCATGACACGATGGGCAATTTAACATTGCCATTCCCCATAACCTGCACATCTTTGGACTGTGGGAGGAAACGCATGCAGACACAGGGAGACCATACAAACTTCACACAGACAGTTGCCTGGGGGTGGAATCGAACTCAGGTCCCTGGCGCTGTGAGGCAGTAATGCTAACCATTGAGTCACTATGCCACCCTATCATTTTTATCATTCGTTCCTATCTAGCTTACTGATGCCCGTCATAAGTTTGTACACCTCAATCAGATGCCCCAGGAGAATGTGAGGACTGATCAGCGTCAAAACATATAGCACTGGTAAAGCACAGCCAGTCAGGCAGCATCCGAGGAGCAGGAGAAAGTGAGCAATGCAGATGCGGGAGTCCTGATAAAGGGCTTATGCTCGAAACATCAATTCTCCTGCTCCTTGGATGCTGCCTGATTGGCTGTGCTTTTCCAGACTTTTTGACTCAATCAGATCCCCCCCCCTCAGCCTTCTCTGCTCCAGGAACAACAGCTCCAGCCTATCTAGTTACTGTTCATAGCTGAAACTGGCCAGTCTGAGTACCACATCCTGGTGACTCTCCTTTGCACCCTCTCCAGTGCAACCGCATCTTTCCTAAAGTGTAGTGACCAAAATTGCTGTCAACACGCAAAGTCATAGAGATGTACAGCAAGGAAACAGGTGCTTCAGTCCAACCCGTCCATGCCGACCAGATATCCCAACACAATCTAGTCCCATCTGCCAGCACCCAGCCCATATCCCTCCAAACCCTTCCTATTTATATACCCATCCAAATGCCTCTTAAATGTTTCAATTGTACCAGCCTCCACCACATCCTCTGGCAGCTCATTCCATACACGTACCACCCTCTGCGTGAAAAAGTTGCCCCTTAGGTCTCTTTTATATCTTTCCCCTCTCACCCTAAACTTATGCTCTCTAGTTCTGGACTCTCCGACCCCAGGGAAAAAACTTTGCCTATTTACCCTATCCATGCTCCCAACTCCTGTACTCAATACTCTGACCAATAAAGGAAAGCATACCAAACACCTTCGTCTCTATCCTATCTACCTGCAACTCCACTTTCAAGGAGCTATGAACCTGCACTCCAAGGTCTCTTTGTTCAGCAATACTCCCTAGGACCTTACCATTAAGTGTATAACTGCTAAGACTTGCTTTCCCAAAATGCATCACCTCGCATTTATCTGAATTAAACTCCATCTGCCACTTCTCAGCCCATTGGCCCATCTGGTCCAGATCCTGTTGTAATCTGAGGTAACCCTCTTCGCTGTCCACTACACCTCCAATTTTGGTGTCATCTCCAAACTTACTAACTGTACCTCTTATGCTCGCATCCAAATCATTTATGTAACTTTTTAAAAATTTTATTTTATTCGGTTGTTAAATGCCTTAATACTTTCACCCTCGTTATGTTAAACCCATGCAATATTTTGTAGTTCTCCTAATAATCTACAACATCTGCTTCATCCTTTTTTTCTGAAACTAGGTGTGAGATAATGGAAGGTAAATATACAATTGACAATGAGTACCTGATGATTCTACAACAATAAAGCAGACAGAAACTTATTATGAAGCTGGAGTAAGACAACACTAAACAGCTGTATTCAGTAACTTGTATAAGTAGACTAAAGAATGTTACAGTCCTGAAGAAAGTGATTAGATTAGATTACTTACAGTGTGGAAACAGGCCCTTCGGCCCAACAAGTCCACACCGACCCGTTGAAGCGCAACCCACCTCCCTACAATTACCCCTTCACCTAACACTACGGGCAATTTAGCATGGCCAATTCACCTAACCTGCACATTTTTGGATTGTGGGATGAAACTGGAGCACCCGGAGGAAACCCATGCAGACACGGGGAGAATATGCAAACTCCACACAGAGAGTCGCCTGAGATGGCAATTGAACCCAGGTCTCTAGCACTGTGAGGCAGCAGTGCTAACCACTGTGCCACCATGCC
This sequence comes from Chiloscyllium plagiosum, assembly GCF_004010195.1. NCBI lineage: Eukaryota > Metazoa > Chordata > Chondrichthyes > Orectolobiformes > Hemiscylliidae > Chiloscyllium > Chiloscyllium plagiosum. The sequence continues at coordinate 32,825,523 of NC_057742.1, read as the reverse complement.
ACCCACAAGAGAGAGCCTTACTCTACTTTTTTAAACTGAATGTAAAGCCTTCTCTACACTGTCCCAGCAAATACTCCCAGGACAGATATAACACAGGATTCAATACGTACTCTAAACTGAAACTAAAGCCCTCTTGATACTATCTCCATGAAACTCTCCCAGGATGGGGACTGCATGGGGTTAGATGTTCAGTAAAGTTCCCTCTGCTATTTTAAGCTGAAAATACAGCTCTCTCTGCATTGTTCTTCTCAAAAGGACAAAAATGCACATGGGGTGCTAGTGATCAAGGAGTGGTAACCTAGTCAGGAGGGAGTAGCCTTGAAAGGGGATAGGAGTAACTATGACGTTGTCACATACTTTTGGCAAATAGTTTGTGTCATGCCTCCCCGTTGGTCCCACCAGTAAGCTCAGTAGCCCTGGCTACTGTGTGACCAAACGGCTGAGAAAAAGTGCGAGACAGCCGCGGTCCACGCAGACCTGCTCTCAAAAAAAATTATGAGTCTTCCATTATCAATGCAGCAGTCCAGATGGGAAGTGTCCCGGAAAAACAACGTCCCCGCAGCCTTGTCCACAACTGCAAGACGTGATAGCTGAAAATGTGTTGCTGGAAAAGCACAGCAGGTCAGGCAGCATCCAAGGAGCTGGAGAATTGACGTTTCGGGCATGAGCCATTCCTGAAGAAGGGCTCATGCCCGAAACGTCGATTTTCCTGCACCTTGGATGCTGCCTGATCTGCTGCGCTTTTCCAGCAACACATTTTCAGCTCTGATCTCCAGCATCTGCAGTCCTCACTTTCTCCTGCAAGATGTGATAAGTCATTAAGTTTACATGCTTAAAACCCGCAACAAGGTCCATCTCGGTTCAAACCGAGACAAGGACCTTGAGACGATATCTCCTGCCTTATGTGGAGCTGAGACCGGACACCACTTCCCGGGAGCTGACTCGCCTGGTAACGGATGACCCAGATAACGTTGAAGAGGGGGACCGTAAGGGCGGCCCACCCTACAGATGGGGCAAGCATAACTACCCAGACCTTCTACAACAGAAGTTATCAAAACTCAAGTTAGGGCACAGAGTACAAAAAGACCGCAACCGAAACTGGCAATGAAACAGCCGAGACAATGCCTTATGGAAGGAGTTGTTATCGAGCCAGTATACGACAGAACATCTGTCCCAGAGGTAATTATCCACTACCCCGTCGATGGGCTGTTCTGCAAGAACTGCGACACCCTCTTCCCCACAGTGAGCCTGTTCAAGACTCATTTGACTAAAGTGCACAGAGTAAAGAACATTCAAACAAAATGTGACAAAGCAGGAGAGTACCATGCAATCGCCTGCCACTATCCAAAATGCAAAGGCAAGAAACAATCCCCAACAGGGGACTTTGCATGCAGCGCATGTGACCAACAGTTTTCTACTCAGTCGGGCCTTGGTCAACACAAGAGGCACAGACACCCTATTCTGCAGAATGAAAAACAACTCAAACCTGCACCCAAAGTCAAGGGCAAACCGTGGAGAAGTGATCGCGTATGGTCACAGGAGAAGGTGGTACTCCTGAGGGAACTGCAAGTGAGATTTGCAGGATGCAAGTTCATAAATAAATCAATCACCAGCTTCCTGAAATCAAAAACCCTGAAACAAATCTCAGATAAATGCAGACTCCTGGCATACAGCCCAACGGAGGTCCAAACCCCAAACGAGTCAATGACAGGTAACGACTCGCACGAATCAGAGGCAGAGAGTGTCCAGGAAAATCCCAACGATCAAAACCTGGGCCAAAGAGCCAGCCGAACAACACCGGCTTCGAGCCCTAAACACAGAGACATAGATGACCAGCTTACACAAGCTGAGGAGCTCTTGAGCACGAGGAATGACCTTGACATCTTGCCCTCGGAGTTGGACGAGTGGAAAGCATTACTGACCTGCTAATGAAAAGGAGGAAAGGACAGAGCAAATGAAGAGGCCTAAAAAAGACCAGGCCAAAAGAGACAAAAAGACCGGTAACAATACCGGAGACAAAAAATGATGGGCAGCACATAGAGCACTGTTCAGAGTGACACAGCAGCTATACAAAACTAACCAGCGCCAACTCGCTCACGAGATCATGGGGGCGCCGACCTCATCTGCTTGTCCTCTCTCAAAAAAGGAATTGGAGACATGTTTCCATGAGAAACTGTCATCGCCAAACCAAAAATCAAACATTAATGAGTACACCTCATACACCGGTAAAGTTGATGACGGGTCCTTGATGAAACCCATAGAGGGAGAAGAGGTTGAAACAGCCATCAAGGGGATTGATGAGAACAGTACCGCTGGACCAGACAGCCTGGAACTGCAGGACACAAGAGCAATCCACGAACAAGAGGAAACTCGTCTACCCCGCCTCTTCTCCCTATGACTAAAGTCAAGCACGATACCCAATTCACCAAAAAAGAGTCAAACGGTCTTGATTCCTAACTGCGAGGATAAATACCATATGAAAAGCATTGACAACTGGCGACCAATAACTATCTGTCCAATGCTGCTGCGACTGCTCACGAAATTAATGGCAAAACGCTTTAGTGAAACAATCGAAATAAACCCCAGGCAAAAGGGGTTCCTAGCAGCCACTCCTGGATTCAATGAAAACATTGTCATCCTCGAAAACATCATTAAGGGAGCAAAACACAACCACAAGGACCTCGGAGTTGTCTTTGTCGATCTGGCGAAAGTGATTGACTCGGTTGGGCACAAACTATTAATCACTGCCTTGCAAAGAGTACAACTCCCCAAAGCCTTTGTAGGTCTTATCAAAGGCCTCTATCAAAGACCTTCCACAGTGGTGGAAGGGAACGGAAACTTTACCACCCGAATAAACATTGAGAGGGGCGTAAAGCAAGGCAACCCACTCTCACCAATCTTGTATAACATTGCTTTGGATCCGTTGGTATGCTCTCTGGAGAAGGCCAGCTCAGGGTCGCCATGCCCCTGGCGGCAGAAGTGTCAACTGCTCAACTTTGGCCTTTGAGGATGACATTGCCCTTCTAAGCAACTCCCACACCAGAATGGCAAGGAATCTGAAGTTGCTCCAGGCATACTGTGACCATACAGGTCTCAGTATTAACATCGCGAAGACAACGGGATTCCACTTTACATTTAAAAGGAAGATCTTCTTATACAATCACTTCGCAAACTGAAAGCTGTGAGATGGATCCATAGCCTAGATACCCCCAGGTGACACAGAGAAATACCTGGGTGCCCATATTGATCCGTGGGCAGGTGTGGCAGAAGGGGAGTGGGAGGAGAAGCTTAAGTCCTGGGTTAAAGGAATACAGGCAGCACCACTCCAACCACGACAACGGATAGCAATTCTGAAAACACATGTCATCCCCAGACTGTATTTCCACTTGATCACTGTATTTCCACTTGATCCTAGCAGACGCATCTCAGACTACCCTCACAAAACTGGACCAAAAAATCCGTAACGCCACCAAAGAATTCCTACACCTCCCACCTCATACCACTGATGGCGTCCTGTATACCAGTAACAGGAACGGCGGTCTCGGCGTCCCAAAACTGGAAGTGCAGATTCCATCTGCGAATGTTCGCAAACGCGAGGCCCTTGAGATGTCCAGTGATGTGGTCATTCGGGCCTCCTTTCAGTATAAAGGAGAGTGCAACACAGACACCGTTGTGGGACTGCGAGACCTCAAGGTCCTAAAAGAAATTTAAAATATCCTACCCAGCAGCCGTAATGGCGGCGAGGAGGAAATGGACCCGATGACCAACATCATACACCAGCACGCCAGGCGGCAGACGCTGGACAACAGAAACCACCCAACAGGTATGCAGGCTGGAGGGAATGGGAATTCGAAAAGTTGCAAAAACTGGAATGTCAAGGGGCATGCATCCAGTACTTTAGAGACGACAAGATCGCTAACTCATGGTTAAAAGCAGTAAAGCAGCAAAAATCCTCTAGGTTTATAAACAGCTTGCTCCTGCGGTGTAATCTATACCCGACAAGAGCTACACAATCTGGAGGAAGACTAAATCAAAACAAACTGCGCTGAAGGCGTGAGACGGCATCGAGACAATCTCACAGATCTCAGGATGCTGCCCATTTGTAAAAAAACGCTCGCATAAAATGCCATAACAAGATCGCTGACCAGTTGCAAAAACATGTCAGTAAGTACGGCTGGATATGGTACGTGGAGCCCAGATTGTTCGCAAAAGATGGCTCCCTATGGAAACCCGATCTTATATTTAGGAAAGAGCAAAAGATCGCGGTAGTAGGTGTCACAATGTGGTACGAAAATGACAGTAAAGCACCGGAAATGGCATGACGTGAAAAACGTGGCAAGTACAAACACCTGAATGTCGAGATAATGGAATTCACAGGAGGCTTGGATCCCAAGCACGTTGGCTTCATAATGGGCACACGAGGCAAGTGGCTGGGCATGAATAACTGCCTCATGAAATTCCTCGGCATCGAGAGATTTGAGACCTTCGCCCAAAAGACATCAAGACTCACATTGTCACTGACACTCGAAATATTACAACTCTTCAGTGACAAGTGAGCAAACAACCAAGAAAGTGATAGCACCGAGACAAGGATCGGCTAACCCCCACCAAAAAAAGATATAAAAATAAAAATAAAAAAAGGGGGCACGATCCACTAACACCAAGGCAGGTCGGAGACCCCCACTGACAAAAAACCACCCGAGTCTCATATAACACCAGTACCATCCGGCCCTTGGTCTGTGGTGATGCTGGAGAGTCCAAGACATCGACGAGCAATGTGAAGACTCGAATAAGGCACTCCTGTGAGTGTTTCAAAATAGACAAATACAGAGACAATAGATGATTCAGTGAGTCAATAAATCATGCTATCAGCAGTGTTAGCATAAAGCATACTGAAACAACCATCATATTAAAACAAGATTCAAAGTATTCGTTAAGAACCATTTCCACATCGTGCATCTCCACACACAGCTTCCCTTTATGGTATTTAGTTGTCCCTGATCTTTTCCTGATTACTTTATGCTCTTGCTCTTCATGTGTAAGTTTTCTCTGATTCCATTTGTCAATACTTTCTCAACTTTCTCACCTTAGGAACTTTATTGTCCACCTGAGAGGGCAAACAGGGCTCCAGTTTAACCTCTCATAGTCGCAGCTCCAATATAAAGGCAATCCCCCAGAATGCAATGGTCTAGTATGTCAAACTTTGCCACTCAAGAGAATTGTAGATTTCAGATTGGTAAACACAAGGTCCTCCAATTCGGGTTTCAGATTCAAAAATCTAAATATTCCTTAATTCCGAGATAGGAGGAATTGTGGAGAATCAAAAGGATTTAGGATTAGCGATACAAAATTCACTAAAACTAGTGCACTGCTACAAACAAATAATCAAAAAAGCTAAAAGGATGTTAGGATTTATTTTAAAAGAGATTGATCACAAAGTGCTGGTCTTGGTTAAATCTTTAGTTTTGGGCTCTAAACTTCAGAAAAGATGTATTAGTCTTGAAGGGATGCAGCAAAGACTGAAAACTTAGTTTCAATTCTAAGTTTAAACAGTTAAAGGATGATTTAATTAACAAGCTAAAAATTATAGTCAAGTTGAAACACTGCAGATGATGGAAATCTGAAATAAAACAGAAAGTCCTGCAGGTCTATCAGCAGTGTAAAGACAGAAACAAGATTAACATTTCAAGTCTGCGATGACAATTCTTTGGAATCTAGAATTAATCCGTACAGAAGACGACTTTTGGCTCATCAAGTCTGCACTAACTCAACTACCTTAAATCTACACTCGTCCCACCTTTTAGCATTTGGCCTATAACTTTGATTATTTCAGGTATTCATCCAAAAATTGTACACAGATTGTGAGGTTTCCTGCCTCAATTACTGTCCCAGGCAGGTCATTTCAGACTCCCTCTGGGTGAAACGTTTTTTCCCCCTAACTCTTCTCTAAACCTCCCACCTTTCCTCTTAAAATTATGCCCCCTTTATTATTTTGTAATCAACCAGTTCAGCAATGTTATAACATACCACTGGAGCATGTATGACTTGAACCCAAGCCTCCTGTCCCCAGTGCAATATCACTGCGCCACAAGGGTCCTATTTCCCCCCACCCTCCCCATTGTAACTGACTCTTCAATTAAGTGGAACAATTGCTTTCTATCTAACCTATCTGTACCCCTCATAGTTTGATACACTTCAATTAAGTCCCTCCTCACTCTTAGCTGCTTTAAAGAAAACAACCTGAGCGCATCCAGCCTCTCTTCGTAGCTACTAGGCAGCATCCTGGTAATCTCCTCTTCACCTCCTCCAGTGCAATGATATCCTTCCTATAGTGCAGTGACCAGAGTTGCACACAATACTCCAGCTGTGGCCTAACCAAAGTTTCGTACAGCTCCAACACAACATCCCTGCTCTACAGGCGAAAGTGAGGACTGCAGATGCTGGAGATCAGACTCAAGGTTAGTGTGGTGCAGGTCAGGCAGCATCCAAAGCGCAGGATGCACCCTGCTCTTATAATCTATGCCACGGCCAATAAAAGCAAGAGTGCTATATGCCTTTTTAACTACCCTATTAACCTGTCCTGCTGCCTTCACTGAACAGTGGACAAGCACCAAGATCAGTCTGTTTCTCTGAGCTTGCGAGAACTGAGAAGTTCTGAAGAAGAATCATTTTGAACATGAAACATTAATTCTATTTCTCTGTCCACAGTTGCTGCTAAACTGCTGAGTTTCTCCAGTGATTTATGTGAACAATCATAGTGGCTTGCTATATTGTATGGAGGTCCAGCCAATATTGGCTTTCTGTATTTCAAACAGGACAAGCTACATAGGATTTCCACCTAGCCTGCACATCCCTGGACACCATGGGAAGTTTAGTACGGCCAATCCATCTAACCCACACACATTTGCTGTGGGAGGAAACTGGAGCACCCAGAAGCAACTCATGCAGACACAGGGAGACGTGATGAAAGGCTTTTGCCCAAAACATCGATTTTCCTGCTCCTTGGATGCTGCCTGACCTGCTGTGCTTTTCCAGCACATCTCTAATGCAGACTCGGGTTTCCAGCATCAGCAGTCCTCGTTTTTACCACAGGGAGAATATGCAAATCCCACACAGACAGTTGCCCAAGGCTGGATTTGAACCTGGGTCCCAGGCGCTGTGAGGCAGCAGTGCTCCCCACTGAACAATCATGCCACTCCTTCACTGGTTCACCTTAGTCTGCTGGGGTGAATAAAAACATGTTGAGCCACTATTTGGCAGGGAAATGATCTTTCCTGTCCTGGCTAATAATCCACCATCAACCAACATCATAAAATACAGATGATCTGGTTATTATGACCGCTCATTTCTGCTTGTGGGAGTTTGCTGTATACAAATTGGCTGCTGCCATTCCTACATTACTCTTGTGACTACATTTCAAGAAGGACTTAATTGGCAGTAAAACACTTTGATGTGTCTGTTGGCTTGGTAAAATGTTATAGAAATGTAATTCTCCTTCTGTTCCTTCCTGATCTTTCACATTCTATTCTCTGCAACTCTCAGGCAGAACACCCGCACATTCACTCTTCATGTACACTTCACCACAGTCTGGCAGGGTTATTCAACCCCATGGATAGCTTCACAACTGAAGCTGACTTTATGGTCGAGAGTGTCAAATTCCTAGGAGTAAGGATCACCAACAATCTGGTCTAAACCTGTTGACGCAGCAGTCAAGAAAGCATAATAACACCTCTATTTCTTCAGGAGGCTGAGGAAATTTGACATGCCCATAGGACCCTCGCCAACTTTTGTAGAAGCACCATAGAAAGCATCCTATCTGGATGCATCATGGTTTGGTATGGTAACTGCTTTGCCCAGGACCATAAGAAACTATAGAGAGTTGTGAACACTGCCCAGTTTATCAGACAAGCCAATCTTCCATTCATTGACTCCATCTACACTTCTCACTGTTTCAGAAAGGCAGCCAATGTAATCAAAGACCCCTTCCAACCTGGTTAAAATCTCTTCCAACCTCTTCCATTGAGCAGAGGACACAAAAGCTTAAAAACATGAAACAATAGATTCAAGAACAGCTTCGGCCCTGCTGTTGTTAGGCTTCTGAATGGAGCTTTCAAATTTTAAATTTAATGTTGACCTCCCTCTTTGTACCTTCTCTGCAGCCATAACATTGAATTCTTCGCTCTGTTCTATCACCCTAATACACTGTGGTTTGACCTGCCTGTATTACAAGCTAAACAAATAAATCAAATCAGATCGAATCAAAAACTGGCCCAACACCATCATATATATCCAATATCAACCAGAGAGCACTGCACAAGGACCAGAAATGTCAACTAAAGTTCCCTCTGGTTCTATTACTGAGATCAAAGAATTCAACTCAGGTTATGAACCAAACCCAGGAATTTCACCTCGTGGTTGAGGCATAATTCAGGCAGTTCATTTTCTCAGCTAATAGTTAACAACTAATTCCGTGACAAATCAGCCGCACAGATCAACCAACCAAACTGAGTTCTCTGTCGACCATTACTTACTGCTTCAAGTACGATCAGAACTTGATAGCCATCTCTTGGTCAGCGTAGGGTTTTCTCTCTGGCCCCTAAATTACTTCAAGCTGAGAAAGTATCACTTGCCCCGCTTCTCTCATCTCCATTGGTGCTGATATCGTTTTACAATCATTTAGGAAATACCCACTAGCATGAATTCCAAGTCATATACAGTGAACTTCTTCCAACTGGCTTGTTGCACTTCACAGAAAAACAACACACACACACACCAGGTCTCATCTGAGGGAATAATGCATGTCAGAGTCACAGGCTTTGGCGATTAAATCCTCTGTTTACTTCACTGTATTACCTTACTTGAACGGCACTTCTCAACATTTGTAATTCTCCCCCCGGTCTTCGACCTGAACTATGACTTCCGCACAGGCTCCAATCATTTGGAAAGCAAACAGCACAGGCTTGGTTTGACATTTGACCCAATCACTAACTAAGAAATACAACAGTACACAGACGGTGACAGCTCCCAGCACTGACTGCTTGGGGCGAGTATTTCAATAATATCACTCTGCTTTCAGAACCTTTGATCGGTCATTTAAAAGAAGACCAGGAAGTTTATTTATTGGTGTTGAGCACGATTATTTGCAGCAGCAAAGAGTTTTCCCCTTAGTTGCTACCCAGTTTCTCTCTGTAAAATGCTTCAGGAGATTTTGTTTTGTTCAGGGAACAACATAAGTGAGAATGAATTTATACTCTAAACTAATGATTCACACAGGAACGTAGTCATTGGGTCAGGTAGAGAATGATAGCGACCCCACCATCCTCAAAACATTACAACCCTTTCCCCAATCCACTGTTCCCTGTTGCAGACCTCTGTCATAATGCATATAATGCATTAACCATATGAAACATAGATAACAGGAATAGGCCATTGGGCCCTTTAGGGAGGAGAATATGTTTTCTCCTTTTCAACCATGGGATATGAACATCACTGGCAAGGGCTGCATTTGTTGCCCATCCAAATTACCTTTGCAACCAGCTACGAGTAACTATATTGTTGGAGTCAGGAGGCACAAGTGGCCAGATCAGGTAAGGACAGCAGGCATCTATCCCACAGTGAACCAGATATACTTTTTAATGCAATTCTGGTCTCCTTCCTATCAGAAGGATGTTGTGAAACTTGAAAGGGTTCAGAAAAGATTTACAAGGATGTTGCCAGGGTTGGAGGGTTTGAGCTATGGGGAGAGGTTGAATAGGCTAGGGCTGTTTTCCCTGGAGCGTTGGAGGCTGAGGGGTGACCTTATAGGGGTTAAAAAAATCATGAGGTGCATGGATAGGGTAAATAAACAAGGTTATTTCCCTGAGGTGAGAGAGTCCAAAACAAGAGGGTATTGGTTTAGGGTGAGGGGAAAGATATAAAAGAGACCTAAAGGGCAACTTTGTCATGCAGAGTGTGGTGCGTGTATGGAATGAGCTGCCAGAGGAAGTGGTGGAGGCTAGCACAATTGCAACATTTAAAAGGTATGGGTTTATGAATAGGAAGGGTTTGGAGTGATATGGGCAGGTGGGACTACATTGGGTTGGGGTATCTGGACAGAATGGAGGAGTTGGACTGGTGGTGGAGGCTAGCACAATTGCAACATTTAAAAGGTATGGGTTTATGAATAGGAAGGGTTTGGAGTGATATGGGCTGAGTGATGGCAGGTGGGAGTACATTGGGTTGGGGTATCTGGACAGAATGGAGGAGTTGGACTGAAGGGTCTGTTGCCGTGCTGTACATCTCTATGACTCTATAACAGCAATCAATGATTGTTACATGGTCATTATCACTGAGATTTGTTTCAATTGCAGAGAAAGGTTCTGAGGTAGCGTCACCAGACCCAAAATTTAACTTTGATTTCTCTTCACAGATGCTGCCAGACCAGCTGAACATTTCCAGCAAATTCTGTTTTTGTTTCAGTTGCAGAGTGTTGCTGGAAGTTGAACCCATGGTAGGATTTGAATCTCCATAGGATTAACCATTAATCACAATTTCCCTTTTATATTTCAAAACTATACTTTATTCATAGAAAATCTGAATATACGTATACTGTCACTAGAGCAGTTCAGTTCTGTACAGTCTTAGCAAATGATGAAGAAACAAACATTGAAGTTTGATTTTCCCAGCATTTCCAACAAATCCAAAGGCTGTTTTTACTTATGCAAAATACTATATACATATATTTAAGGCACCAGGAGAGTCCAATAACTGAACAGACCCCCATTATACATTGGCAGAAAGAGCTGAGACAGTGATCTTTCCCCACTGCACCTTTGTGGCAGCTACCCCAAGCTTTAGTGTGTTCCTCAGCACCTAGTCCTGGACCTTAGAATATGCCAGACTGCAACACTTGGGTCGAGGTCATTCCTTGGTCTGGAATCACACAACACCAGGTTATTGTCCAATAGGTTTATTTGAAAGTGCAAGCTTTCGGAGCACTGCTCCTTCCTCAGGTAGTTACCTGCTGAAGGAGCAGTGCTACGAAAGCTTGTACTTCCAAATAAATCAGTTGGATGATAAATTGGTGTTGTGTGATTTTTAACTCTGTCCACCTCAGTCCAACACCGGCACCTCCACATCTTGCTGTGGAAGACCAACAAGTTTCAGATAAAAGAGCATCTTTCACCGAGTCAATGGTCCTCCAGACAGTTGCTATTTGTCTCCATGTGCGTCCTAAGAACAGACCATAGAGCACAGAGTCCTGTGTTACGGAGCTACTCGGGATGATCCTTGACAAAAACCACTGTATCTTTCTCCAGACTTCCTTTGTAAAGTCACATTCCAGTAGGCGATGTTTGACAGTTTCTACCCGCGCCCCCGCAGCCACTTGGAGGTCAGTGTGCAGTGGCGCAGAGAGACCAGGCGTACATGAAGGATCTCCCCGATAATGTCCTTCTTGCCAACAGCCAAACAACATTTTGGTGCCTGTTGGAAAGTTCTGGCAATGAGACATTCTGCCAAATGACTTGGCCAGCTTTTCCCCCAAAAGGAAAAAGTACAAAGAAAAAAGTTCTGCTGGAAATGATTTAATGTTAAATGTGAACTGATCTGAAAGCAATTTAAATCACACACGGAAATGGGTAGAATTCAATCAAGCCATGACATTAAAACTGAGGGAGTTTTTCTGGTTTAACTTGAGATGCAGTAAATCTGCAGAGATTTGCCAGCACAGAAAAGTCTTCAGAACAGCCTGCCCAAAACCCTTCAGAAATGTCTGTGTGCATCGAGTACACAGCATAGCTTAATATTAAGGTGGAGGGGTTGGCTGTTCACACTCCCACTCTGTGGCTGAAAGACTTTCACATCAGACACTACATTCCAGTCTTTGGGTCCCTGACCAGTGAACGAACAATTTCGCAAAGGCCTGTCAGAATGTAACTGAGTCCAGCCAAAGCTCAGAGTGACGGTACTGGCGGCTCGTCAGCACCCAGGAATTCCTGTATAACTGACTGCACACAGCAAAGTCAGATAATGGCTCGCAAGGCAGTAAGGGGCCGCCCCTTACTCAGAAAGGTGGCAAGCTTCCTCACACACAGATTTCAGAACAGGTACTTACACTGCAGTTAGTCCGGAGCACGCTGCATGGCAGACAGGGGACGGCTGTTAGAGTTTTTTTTAACAAAGCTGGCGAAGGTAACAAAACCATCGGCAGAAAATAAGAATGAGGTACCCTGGAATGTTGCTAATGCCTTTAATAGGATCAGTGCACAATGCAGCAAAAGATGTCTCCTCCCCCTACTGTACTGAGCAACTCCACGAAATTCAAACACATCTCCCCTCCTCCCACCCTCAAAGCTACAGACATAACTTCTACCGAGCAAACATTTCCATGCAACACAGAAGCATTTACTGCTCTCTGTAACCTTTCACTGAGCACTGCGCATGAAGCTGCGGGAATGTTCCTTATTAACCCCTGCACACACTCAGCCAAGATTGTTTTTAACACAAAGCTACAGCCTGAAGCTGGTGTTGGTACGTGATCAGAGGAGAGGGGTCAGTGGTGTATGGGCGGGAGAGTAGTACTGTGCGGGCAGAAGGAAGCTGTTGCTTTTACTAATCAGAGATAGCAATAGTTGTTTGATAAATGCTTAGATTGAGGAAAAGGGCGGGGTAGAGTTTCATGGAAAATGGCCTCTTGGCCCATCGAGCATATACAGGCTGTTTGGAATTATATAATTCCTACAATGCCAAACTAGTGCCATCAATTCTACACCAACTCTTCAAAGAGCATCCCACCCAAACACAGCCCCCAATCCCTTAAACCCCACATTTGCCAAGCTTAATCCACCTAGCCTGCACCTCCCTGAACACCAAGGGCAATTTAGCATGGCTATTCCAGCTAGCCTGCACATCTTTGGACTGAGGGAGGAAACATAGAACATGAAAACGCCACACAGTCAGTCACTGAGGATGGAATCAAATCGGGCGCAATGAGCCAGCAGTGCTAACCACTGAGCCACCCACTTGTAGAACAAAATAGCCAGTCCTGTTGCTTTACTTTTTCCCCAAAGCCCCAGCATGTTAATTTTCCTGAAATGCTCATCCAACCGTTTTTGGAATCGTTGGTGGCCTCTGCTTCCACTGGCCTTTCAGGCCGAAGGTTCATTACAACTCAATGCATAAAATTTCTCTCTCACCTCTTCTCTGTACCTCTTGGCCAAAAGCTCCAATCCATGTGTAACATGGATATAGTACCACCCTGGTAAAAACAATGACTGCAGATGCTGGAAACCAGATTTTGGATTAGTGGTGCTGGAAGAGCACAGCAGTTCAGGCAGCATCCGAGGAGCAGCAAAATAAAGCCCTTCATCAGGAATAAATCATCAGGAAATCTGCAGTCATTGTTTTTACCTCGTGAGGTTTATCTTACCAGCCATGATCTCATTGAGTGGGAGAGAAGATTCGATGGGCTGAATGGCCTACTTCTGTGCCTTTGACTTGACATTTTCATTGTCTTTCGCACTCAGGTCTTAATACACTGCAGTCGTGTTTGGACCAATAAAGCATATTAATTGCAGACATTTCTTTGACATTGGGCAAAAGTGAGGACTGCAGATGCTGGAGATTAGAGT
>NC_057742.1:32747774-32810028 GCF_004010195.1 Chiloscyllium plagiosum | reverse complement strand
CCAGGGTGGTCAGGCTTGTGGATCTTGGGAAGGAGGTAGACCGGGCAGTGTGGGGTTCCCGGACTATGAGTTTGGAAGCTGTGGGTGGGAGATCTCCTGAGGTGATGAAGTTCTGTATGGTCTGGGAGATGATGGTTTGGTGATGAAGGGTGGGGTCATGGTCGAGGGGGCGGTAGGAAGAGGTGTCCTCGAGTTGGCATTTGGCTTCAACGGTGTAGAGGTCAGTGCGCCACCCTGACAGTAATGGGAACAACTTTTCTTGACTATTGTCACGCTCTCAAAATATGGATCCATGGACTTGTGCAGAATAACTGCTTTAATCTTATATAAAAAGGTGTTGAGAGGTCAGATGACTTTTTCATTCCTGTGGAACCACACAAGGTGCTGGAGCTATCTTCATGAGCTGAAGGAAGAGGCTGAATAGGCTGGGGCTGTTTTCCCTTGGAGCATCGGAGGGGTGCCCTTATATAGATCATAGACCATTACAGCATAGTACAGGCCCTTCAGCCCTCAATGTTACACCGACCTGTGAAATTAATCTGATGCCCATCTAACCTATACCGTTCCATTATCATCCATATGTATGTCCAGTGCCCATTTAAATGCCCTTAACATTGGCGAGTCTAGTACTGTTGCAGGCAGGCCGTTCCACGTCCCTACTACTCTGAGTAAAGAAACAACCCCTGATATCTGTCCTAAATCTATCACCCTTCAATTTAAAGCTATATCCCTCGTGTTAGCCTTCACCATCCGAGGAAAAAGGCTCTCACTGTCCACCCTATCTAACCCTTGGATTATTTTATATGACTGGATTAAGTCACCTTTTTTATAGAAGTTTATAAAAACATGAGGGGCATGGATAGGGTGAACAGCCACTGTCTTTTTCCCCACAATGAGGGTTATCCAAATTTAGAAGATGTTTATTCAGCCATATTTGGAATATTGTGTGCAGTTCTGGTTGCCACACTAGCAGAATGACAAGGATGCTTTGGAAAGGATGCACACAAGGTTTACTCGGATGTTGCCTGATTTGGAGGGTTTTAGTTATGAGGAGAGATTAGATAAACTCTTCACTGGAAAGACAGGGGCTGAGGGGTGACCTGATAGAGGTTGACAAAATCATGAGAGGCATCGATAGGGTGGGTACTCAGAAGCTTTTTTCCAGGATAGAAAGGCCAACTACAAGAGGGCACAGGTTCGAGGTGAGAGAGGGAAAGTTTAGGGAAAAAGTGCGGGGCAACTTTTTCACGCAGAGGGTCGTGGAAGCCAGTGGAGGTGGTGGAAGCAGGCACGTTAACAACGTTTAAGACGTATGTTAACAGAGACATGTACGGGAGGTAAACAGAGGGATAGAAACCATGTATGGAGAATAAGTAGCAAGTCTAAATTAGAATTAGGAATCAGTGCAGGCTCAGTGGGTTGAAGAGCCTGTTCCTGTGCTGCATTGTATTGTATGTGTGTACATATACCTGCACGAGCCTGTGAGTGGATTCAGTGGTGAATACATTTTGGCTGATGGCTAATAAGCTTAACCCTTTTTAAAAAACTGTTGAGAAAATTTGTTATTTTTCTGTTTTTAATGGTTACAGTACTCAGAGTTAATGAGCAAATTGAGAGTATAGCTAGACTAGTCATTTATAACCATGCTTGCATTTAAAAGGCACAGGTTCAGATCCAACCAAATGGAACTTAATTTCAGTGAATAAATCTGGAATTCAAAGCTCATTTCAGTAATGGTGACCATCTGACTATTGCTCATTCTGAAGTAATCATACTGAACTCAAAACATTAATTCAGTTTCTTTCTCCAAAAACAGTGCCAGGTCTGCTGAGTTTTTACAGCACTTTAACTCAAATTTCCAGAATCTGGAGTATTTTGCATTTATTAGTCAATTCATCTGCTTCATTAACATCTTATAGAAAAGAAATCTACTGTCTTAACTTGGCCTGGCCTACATGTGACTTCAAAGCCACAGCAATGCGGTTATTTCTTTAATTGCTCTCTGAGGTTACATAGAAGGTTCCTGACTTTTTCATTGGAGGAGCCTCAGCTCTTGAGCTTGTCCAATAGGTATCAGATACTTGCTCCCTATGTGAGAGAGGAAAAGAACTGGAGGGAGGATGGGAAAACTGGCCACTGCACCATGGTACAGGAAGCCATTCAAGTGGGGGAAGCAAGAAGGAGAATGGGACTGATATGAGGATTCTATAATTAGGGGGATACAGAGAGTATCCTTTGTGAGCAGGATCAAAAATCCTACATGGTGTGTTGCCTGCATAGTGCCAAGGTAAGGGACATCCCGAAAATGGGAGTGAGAGAAAGAGGATCCATTTATTGTCGTCCACGTTGGAAATGACAACACGGGCAAGAGGCCTGTCTGGCGATTATCAGGAATTAGGAATAAAATTAGAGAACAGGACTTCAAGAGTTATAATCTCTGGATTATTACCCAAGCCACATTCAAATTGGCAAAAACATTAAGAAAATTAGGGAAGTAATTGCATAGCTAAAGAGTGATGTGGGAAAGGGGACTTTCATTTCATAGGGCACTGACATTGGTTTTAGGATAGGATGGAACTGAACTGTTGGGATGGGCTGCACCTGAATCAATCTATGGCAGAAAGACATCTGGTATTCATAAGGACTTTAAACCAGTAAATCGAGGGGGAGCAGGAAGGGGGATTGTTCAGGGGAAGTCAATACAGTTTCAAAATAAAGATAAAGGAATAGTCAAGATTCCTACTTCAGGTATAGCAGGGAATGGCAAAACGATAAGGAGTGTAATGATTAAACCAAAAGAGAAAACTAATAAGCAGGTGAATAAAGCGTTATTGCTGAGAAACAGATTATATCTTATTTCCCAAATAAGAATTCTATTTACAAATGTAAGAAGCGTTGGGAATAAATTAAGTTAACTGAAGAGCACAGATTCAAATTGGAGATTATAATAAAGTAACCATTACTCAGACATGTATGCAGAATGGTCAGGATTGGGAACTAAATGTACCAGGTTATAAAGTTTATCGGTTTAAAGGAAAATGTCACAGGACTAGTAGCCGCCTTATTGGTTAGAAATGAAATTACTTCAGTGGCACATGAGGATATAATGAGCAGAAAGTGTTCAGTGGAGATTTAATTAGTGAAAACTGAAGAACAATAAAAGAATCTAAAATTAGAAAAGGTGTTGTGTACAGGGTTTCTGGTAGCAGTCCTGAAGTGCTAGATTATGTAAATGCAGAACTTCGGCAAGTGTGGACTAACGCAGTGTAATATTAAATGTGGGATTTTAACTTTACCTTAGATTGGGAGACTTTGCCTGATGAAGGGGCAACACTCCAAAAGCTTGTGATTTCAAAAAAAAAACCTATTGGGCCATAACCTGGTGTCATCTGACTTCTGAGCTTGTGTGCCCCAGTCCATCATCAGCACCTCCACATCATAAATTGGGAGAGGCAGACAAGCCCCTGTCAGAAAGATAGTGAATTTCTGGATTGTGTTCAGCTTAGTTCCCTACAGCAATGTGTCCTAGATACAATGTGGGGAAAAGCAACTTTGGATTTAGTAATTAGTAATGAGCCAGATTTGATGAGTTACCTAATTGCGCAAGAACATTTATCAAACAGTGATCATAACATGATTGAGTTCAATGTAGTGATTGAAAATGAAAAGCACAAACCAGCTGAGAGATTTTTAGATTTTGATAAGGCCAACTTTAACCAAGATGAGACAGAGACTGTCCATAGTAAACTTGGAAAGTCTGTTAATGGGTAAAATAGCTGAAAAACAATGTTTAAAGGATTATTTAACACAATATAAAACAGTTTATAACCCTGAGAGGGAAAAGCTCCACTTTATAGAGAAACAACCAAGGGCAACTATGGAACACCATAGAACTAACAGAAATGGCTTATAAACGTGCAAAAAAAAAGCACATATCCTCCTGAATGGGAAAGCTGCAAAGACCAGCAAACATCCACAAAGCAGCCTATGAGCTCCTAAAAGAGATTATGAAAGTTAAAAAAGTTAAACATTACTTTCCGAGAATAAGTGGAAAAATAAGGTAACAGTTAACATTAAAGTCATTTTTTTCATGTTTTTCAATTGTCTTTATTTTACACAGCAAATTGTACACATTTATTGGGGTTGTCCACAACCACGGCCAAATCCACCTCTAAACTGGAATTCTGTAGTTGCACAAGCACCAGCTTCAGCCTTTTTGTCTGCACCGAGGGGAGCAGCCCGCCTGTAAGTGTCTCTGTCAGCTTCATCACAAAGATGAGCTGGACTGTCCTCACCCAGACTTTTAGGCCTTGGCCTGGAAGTCTCAGGACGAGTCTGGCGACATAGAGTAGCAGGAACAATTTCAGGAGGAAGGTGAAGATCGTCACGCAGGTACTGAATGCCCTCGTTTGTCAAATACCAGTAGAAGTGTCGCAAATACCAGTAGAAGAGCAAACTGCTCCTTTACATAACCACGAGATTTCAAAGACTGCATGGCTTTCATTACGTGCAAGTTAGGGACATTTTTGTCTGCCAGTTCTGGATGTTTTGGCATATGCACATCCTTCTTGGTCACCATTACTCCCTCCTTGAAGACGAGCTCATAGATAGCAATACAATTCTTCTTGGGCATCAGCATCTTGAACTCTAATAATGAGGCTGAAGCCAAAAGTCCTTCTTAATATAAACTAGAAAAATAAAGGAATAAGATTAAAAGTTCCGCAGTCCTTAATGAATCCTTCACTTAGCTTGCTCTCTGGGAGACCTCAGCTGCCTGTTCTCGATGTGCCACTGCAGTTACTGGGGAACTTCCCTCAGCACTCACTGTACCCACATTTGGCTGCTATGCCATCACTGCTGCTGAAGCTGCTGCCTCCCAATCTCCTCCCGCTGCCTCCAGAACATGCTTGGCAGGACCCACTTGCACACCAAGATACTGCCACACTAGGAGGCTGAGCTGAGATACTTCCATGTGCCGCCAAGAGACCTTCAGGGGCCAGGCCGGGCCCAGAGGATGCCACGCTGTGTCCGTGCTAAGGCTGGGAGTGAAGATATGAAGAAAAGAATTACCAAGAGAGAAAATAAGAGAAAGAACGCATGAGCTCTGCCACCATCTTTGGAAGGATCTATTGGCGTTGGAAGGAGTACAGTGTAGGTTCATAAGAATAAAACCTGGACTTCAGGGGTTAAGTAATGAAGAAGAATTATATTAATCAGACCTGTTTTCTCTAGAATTTAGATGGTTGAGGGGTGATCTGATTGAAGTCTTCAAGATATTAACAGGAAAAGACAGAATAGATAAACTATTGCCATTGCTTGTGGATTCTAGAAGTAGAGGTCATATTCTGAGAATTATGGCTGGACTGTTCTGGCTAGACTGAAGCACTTCTATACACAAACACATTGCTAAAGGTTTGGAACAGTGCTAGAGGCAGGAGATGATAAATCAGTTGTTTATTTTAAATCTGAGATAGATTTTTTTTATTAAGCAAAGGTATTCAGGGATATGTGCCAAAGGCAAATATAATGGAGTTAGACCACAAATCAACTGTGATCTCATTGAATGGGGAACAGGCTCAAGGGCTGAATGTTCCTATGTTCCTACAACTGGTCTAACAAACTACTCAATTCAAAAGGCAACCAGGGATTGGCAACAAATACTGACCTGGCCTGCAACACCCACATCCCAAGAAAGAATAACAATAAAACTCTTTATACATATGTCTTCAGTCAGTTGAAAACCACAACATGTGGAAACCAAGCCACAATCTCTCCGTGTCCATAATGCTACATTATCTAAACTTGACACAATCGGGTACACCTTAGTCCTCAGACACATTGGCTCCAGAGAAAATAATTCAGTCTCTCCAGCCTAACCTTGCAGGTAAAAGGGCTCACATCTGGAATCCAGTGCGTCCTGCACACTGTTCTTTAGAACAGTGCTATTAAGTCCATCTCCCCAACACAAAGCATCACCGCACACGTCTCAGTCGTAAATCCGACAGCCATTTGCCTTCCCGTTCTGCTAGCCTGGGTCCTCTTGCAGTTGCGACCACTCAAATTCTTTTATACCTCATAAGTTCCAATCTGGCTACTCATCAACCTCAAGAGGCTCGCTTGAATGCCATTTAAATGGAGAGACAGTCACTTGCATTGCCATCGTTAATTTGCCATTCAGTTGGGGCTGAATCCATTTGAGTGAGAGAATGGATTTGCATACTTTATACGTACCGGTCTGGCAGCGTATTATAAAGATTTAAACACAAGCCATTTTCTACAATATAAAATGTAACAACTTCTTGCTGCTAAATATGCCGGAGAATAATCTGAGTTTTAATGACATTTATGTTGAGTTAATAACTTCAGATAATGACTTAAGCGGAGTTGTGTAAAGAAACTGAACTTTGCTTCACCTCCAGTACCGACCCCTTCCCCCATCGCAGACTGACTCCCCTCCCCCAACTTCACTCCAAACCTTCAGCCCAGCTGCGTCGTGCTCAGTCTCACTTCTTGACCCAGCCGATTACATTTCCTGTGTCTGAGACACTGCTCCTTATGCAGTTTACTTAGGCCTCCAGCAGTCAATAGTGCATCTGTGATGGCAGCTACAATCTTTGTAACACAATGGAACCGAAGGATAATTACTAAAGGATAAGCCCGTAAACACTTAAATGACACATTATAAAATTAATGCTTCAAGTCCAACTTCAAAGCCATAGGCCATTGGATATAAACTGGTGGAGCTATCGTTCAAAAGGAAGAAAAGTTTCTTCTTTCATATTAAGTCATTAAACTTAAATTATTATAAAAGTATAAATTCCTTACAGTTAGAGAATATAACAGTGTTAGGCTGTTGGAAGCCATCTTTCAGATGAAATATTTGGATTGGGCCTCCTCTAACTTCTCAAGTAAAAACCTATAGGATTATTTTGCATATCAAAAAGAATTAAATAACATAAAGAACTATAAACTTAACACCATAGCACAGCAAAAACTTTTAGCTGGGCAACTGAAAGCAAACCTGAGAGCTTGGTGAGTGGGAGAGATCGGGGAATAATGGGGAAAAGGTGTTTGTTTCCTTTTGCTTTTACATTTCTTCTCATCCCATGCGATACAAATTGGTTCTTGCTGCACGACAGAGAAATGTGCTGTCTGTTGATGAGCATCTGGTAAATGGTCATGCACTATTAATTGTTAGGATTTAAAATGGTACACAAATTGAAGTTAAAGTCAGTAAAATATTTAAAAAGCAACATAAGTCATTAAAACTCATTAAGGATGGCAGAATTGGTGCTGTGTCAAGACTAGGTTGTGGTAGACTATATCAGTGTGAACCAATACAAACCTGCTTGCAGCTTGAGGAGCTTCAGCTCAGTATCATTGAGTCCACAAAGTCAGAAGTCACATGACAGCAGGCTCTGAAAGCTTGTGATTTTAAATAAACCTGTTGGATTATAAGCTGGTGTCATGTGACTTCTGATTTTATCCACCCCAGTCCAACACCGGCACCTCCATATTGTTGAGTGGATAGTGAGGGGTGATTAAGTTGTTGGAGGGAATCCTGAGGGACAGGATGTACATATATTTGGAAAGGCAAGGACTGATTAGGGATAGTCAGCATGGCTTTGTGCATGGGAAATCATGTTTCATAAACTTGATTAAGGTTTTTGAAGAAGTAACAAGGTGGATTGATGAGGGTGGAGTGGTGGACGTGATCTATATGGACTTCAATAAGGCTTTCGACAAGATTCCCATGGGAGACTGGTTAGCAAGGTTAGATCTCACGGAATACAAGGAGAACTAGCCATTTGGATACAGAACTGGCTCAAAGGTAGTAAACAGAGGGTGGTGGTGGAGGGTTGTTTTCAGACTGGAGGCCTGTGACCAGTGGAGTGCCACAAGGATTGGTGCTGGGTCCTCTACTTTTTGTCATTTACATAAATGATTTGGACGTGAGTATAAGAGTTATGTTAGTAAGTTTGCAGATGACACCAAAATTGGAGGTGTAGTGGATTACAACGGGATCTTGACCAGATGGGCCAATGGGCTGAGAAGTGGCAGATGGAGTTTAATTCAGATAAATGCAAGGTGCTGCATTTTGGGAAAGCAAATCTTAGCAGGACTTACACACTTAATGGTAAGGTCCTAGGGAGTGTTGCTGAAAAAAGAGACCTTGGAGTGCACGTTCATAGATCCTTGAAAGTGGAGTCGCAGGTAGATAGGATAGTGAAGAAGACGTTTGGTATGCTTTCCTTTATTGGTCAGAGTATTGAGTACAGTAGTTGAGAGGTCATGTTGCGGCTGTACAGGACATTGGTTAGGCCACTGTTGGAATATTGTGTGCAATTCTGGTCTCCTTCCTATCGGAAAGATGTTGTGAAACTTGAAAGAGTTCAGAAAAGGTTTACAAGGATGTTGCCAGGGTTGGAGGATTTGAGCTACAGGGAGAGGCTGAACAGGCTGGGGCTGTTTTCCCTGGAGTGTCGGAGGCTGAGGGGTGACCTTATAGAGGTTTACAAAATTATAAGGGGCATGGATAGGGTAAATAGGCAAAGTATTTTCCCTGGGGTCAGGGAGTTCAGAACTAGAGGGCATAGTTTTAGGGGGAGAGGGGAAAGATATAAAAGAGACCTAAGGGGCAACTTTTTTACGCAATGGGCGGTACGGATATGAAATGAGCTGCCAGAGGATGTGGTGGAGGTTGGTACAATTGCAACATTTAAGAAGCATTTGGATGGGAATATGAATAGGAATGGTTTGGAGGGATACGTTCCGGGTGCTGGTAGGTGGGACTTGATTTGTGTTGGGATATCTGGTCAGCGTAGACGAGTTGGACCGAAGGGTCTGTTTCCATGCTGTACATCTCTATGACTACGAGTCAGAAAAAAGTTAGTATACAGCTACTGCACATGATTGAATGTGATGCTGTTCTTCATTAAAAGAAGACATTAACATAAAACTATAGAGTTTAAGCTTCAGTTATACAGGGCACTGATAAGGACATATTTCAAACACTGCAGTTTTTGTCTCATTGTTTTAGGAAGGAAGTAACTACATTGGAGGCAGTTCACCAGATGGATACATGGAATGATTGTGTTGTCTTATGAGTGCAGACTGAGCATGTTTGCACTGGAGGTCAGAAGAGTTAGGGGTGACATGATTGAAAAGTAATAGCTCCTGAATCATCTGAACAAGCTGCTGTTGGAAATTATGCTTGCTCCTGGGGCTGAGTTCTGAATGAGGGCTTGACCTTTCAGGATAGGACTGAGAAATGTTGGACTGTCTGCCTCGGTAGCTTGTAGAGACAGAGTCATTGAATGTTTTTAAAGCAAAGAAGGATAGATTCTTGTTAAGAAGGGAATGAAAGATTATTGGGAGTTGATGGGAATAGAATTGAATTGAATTAGTTTTATTGTCACATGTACTCAAATGAGTACAGTGAATAGTTTAAAGTCACCACTTACAGCACTATCTAAGGTCCAAAGGTAGTTAGGTACAATCCTTAGTTACAGGATAGAGAAATGAAAAAAGAAATGTTACATAACTGTTTCCATGCTGTACATCTCTATGACTCTGTGACTCTATTACAGTTATCCACAGTATAACGATAGATGAGCAAAACAAGCAGAAAAGTTAAAAAGGTAACATCATAGTTTCTCTCCAAGGGCTCTCCGCAGACCAGCACAAGGGACCTCCATGTCATCTGACCACTACCAGCTACCACACCTCGCTCTGTCCCACTGGTCACTGGCAGCTCCTCTGACTCTCCTTCAGAAGCCGGGGCCGGTTGTCCGAGGCCAAGAGAAGGAAGGAGAGAGGAAAAACAGAACAGAAAAAGAATGGGTAGAGCAGAAGAGCTCTGGCTGGAGCATATCTTAGCAGAATGTGGAATTCAAAACAAAAGCCTATTAAAAATGATCTGTCTCTTGTCTTTGTAAATAATTAACTTCCAACCAATAGTGCACAAAACAAAATGTCAATGGAATGGAATGTAAATTGTCTGACCAGCAAATGATCCAACACATCCATTTCTGTCACTGCCTGACATGAATTTCGACCCTATTATCTGGTTGTTTGTGGCATCTTGCTGTCTGTAAAGTAATTGCTGCATTTCATCCATTACAGCAATGATTACTTCAAAACTTACTTCTCAGACTGTAAAGTTTCTGAAACTTCCTGGTGTAATGACAACAGCTACGCAAATAGGTTTACTAACCCACTCAGATTGGCCTGGTGAAAATTAAGTTACAGGACACGGAGTGTTCAAACCTGGAGGGAATCACACTGGACATTTAAAAAAAAACAACAAAAATAGAATTTACTGGCGAAACTCCACAGGTCTGGCAGCATCTGTGGGAGGAAAGCAAAGTTAACATTTCAAGTGAGTTTTTTTCAGAACTGATAGCAGCAGGGGAAAAGTGGCACAGTAGACCCCCCCCCATACCCGTGGGGATACATTCCAAGACCTGTCACAGACGGCCGAAACCACAGATAAGATCGAACCCATCCATTTCAATGGGAAATTTACCTTCCCGGCAGTCCCCTGGTCCTGGTTCTGGAACATTCCATATAATACGTTTGGGCCGCTGTAAACCGCAGGTAACTGAAACTGCAGAAAATTATCCCGGGGTTTACAGGGCTCACCCCGTATTTATGCCAAAAGTGAGGTTGGGAATGGGGAAAGGGAAAGGTGAGGGGACAATGGAGCCCAGACAGAGGAAGGGGTAACTGAATGAGTGGACTATGAATGGCAGGCCAGTACAGAAGAAAAGCTGAATAAGTGATAATGAGAGCTAAGGGTAGCAGCAAATAGGTAGTCTGAAAGCAACTCATACAATGTGATAATAAGCTTGAGGGTGGGTGAAATGGATTGGCTGTGCTGTATGTAATCTATGTCAAATCAGGACTGGAGGTAGATGTGGATAAAAGACATAGAAGGATATAATCAGGCTCTAAATTTATTGAACTTGATGTTGAATCCCAGAGGATTAAAGAATCCAAGAATAACACTTCAGAGGCTGCATCTCAACCCCAATCACCCTTTATTTACAAATGCATAGCCTTTACAAATGCATAGCCTTTGACAATGGCACTGCTTTTCACAAGGGTTAGCATGAGTCTAGCCTCAGGTAACTGTCTGTGTGGAGTTTGCACGTTCTCCGTGTGTCTGCGTGGGTTTCCTCCAGGTGCTCTTTCCTCCCACAGTCCAAAAATGTGCAGTCCAAAAATGGGCTAGTGAAAAAGAACAATCCAGGTCTTTTTCAATATATAATTTCAGTTACATCACACTGTATACTTTTGCTACAAATTCTGTGTCTTACAATCTTATTCTCCACCACCACCTGATGAAGGAGCAGCGCTCCGAAAGCTAGTGCTTCCAAATAAACCAGTTGGACTATAACCTGGTGTTGTGTGATCTTTTAAACTCAATATGTTTTGGGTGGAAACTAGAGAAGTGTAGCATCATGAGATTATCTGTGGGTTTGCAGTAGAGTGAGGTACTGAGATGCCTGTCCTTGGTGGAGATGCATGTGTCCAAGAATGAGACAGATACTAAAGAGTAGTCCATGGTAAGTGTTCCCTCCCAGAACACTTCAGCAGTCTGGGACATTCAGCCTCAGACCTTTGGGTAACCATTCTCCAAGGCGGACTTTGGGACAAGCAACAACGCAGTGATTGAGCAGAAGCTGATCGCAAAGTTGGTACCCGTAGGAATGGTCTCAATGGGGACCTTGGGTTCATGTCACACTACAGGTGACCCCACTGCATGATACACTGTCTCTACACACACGTGACCAAGCTTATACACATGAACTCTATCACATACACACCCACAACCACACCCACACACTCACATGCACACTCAATCTGTTGCCCCTACATGTGCACACACATAAGCTTATGGGGTGAATTTGTTTTTGCAGAATTGCATTTTATTTTGCTGCATGAATCCATGCAAAACTCAGTAAAACTATACAGAGGGTTTATCAGTCTGACATAGCATTGGGACACAGACAGACTTATTTCCCTCCCCACCCATTTCCACTTTCCGCAAAGACTGTTCCCTCCGTGACTACCTGGTCAGGTCCACGCCCCCCAACAAACCATCCTTCCCCATCTTGGCACCCTCCCCTGCCACCGCAGGAATTGCAAAACCTGTGCCCACACCTCCTCCCTCACCTTCATCCAAAGCCCCAAAGGAGCCTTCCACATCCATCAAAGTCTCACCTGCATATCCACCAATGTTAGTTATTGTATCCGTTGCTCCCTATGCGGTCTCCTCTACATTGGGGAGGCTGGACGCCTCCTCGCAGAGCGCTTCAGGGAACATCTCCGGGACACCCGCACCAATTAACCCTACCACCTCGTGACCCAACATTTCAACTCCCCCTTCCACTCTGCTGAGGACATAGATGTCCTGGGCCTCCTCCACTGCTGCTCCCTCACCACCCAATGCCTCATCTTCCACCTCAGAACACTTCAACCCCAGGGCATTAATGTGGACTTCACCAGTTTCCTCATTTCCCCTACCCCCACTTTACCCCAGTTCCAACCTTCCAGCTCAGCACTGCCCTCATGACCTGTCCTACCTGCCAATTTCCCTTCCCACCTATTCACTCCACCCTCCTCTCTGACCTATCACCTCCATCCCCACCCCCATTCACCTATTGTATTCTATGCTACCTTCTCCCCAGCCCCATCCCCCATTTATCTCTCCACTCTGGAGGCTCCCTGCCTCTATTCCTGATGAATGGCTTTTGCCCGAAACGTTGATTTTCCTGCTCTTCGGATGCTGCCTGACCTGCTGTGCTTTTCCAGCACCACTTTGATCTAAATTCTGGTTTCCAGCATCTGCAGTCCTCACTTTTGCCACAGACAGACTTCACAGCTATTGTTTAAAAACCTGAGCTATCTTGAGAGTGCAATTTAAAAGAAGTTCTGGGATTTACATATCAAAGAACAGAAACCAGGATATCCCGTTGTATATAAGATGGAAGTTTTAATCTAAGATTGTTTACTGCATCACATCTCCATGACATTGGACTCCTTTGGCTACAAATTCTGTGAGCATGATCTTAACCTCCACAACCACCTGATAAAGGAGCAGTGCTCCAAACGCTAATGCTTCCAAATAAACCTGTTGGACTATAACCTGGTGTTGTGAGATTTTTAACTTTGTCCAACCCAGTCCAACACCAGCACATCCAAGTCATGGCATACATTAATCTAGTCCCATTTGCCAGCATTTGGCCCATATCCCTCACAACCCTTCCTACTGATATACCTATCCAGAAGCCTTTGAAATATTGTAAGTGTACCACCACTTCCTCTGGCAGCTCATTCCATATAGGCATGACTGTCTATATGAAAAGGTTGCCCCTCAGGTTGCTTTTAAATATTTCCCCCTCATCTTAAACCTTTGACCCTAAGTTTTGGACTCCCTTACCCGGAGAAAACGATTTTACCCATTCATTCTATCCATGCCTCTCATGATTTTATTAACATCTACAAGGTCACCCCTTCAGCCTCCAATGTTTCTGGGAAAATAGTATCCACTCTGTTCAGCTTCTCCTTACAGTCCAAACCTTCCAATCCCAGCAACGGGCTTGTAAAATCTTTTTTGAACACTTTCAAGTTTAACACCATATTTCCTACAAGAGGGAGACCAGAACTGAATCCCTAATTCCAAAAGTGGTCTATATGAAAATCTTTCTCTGTGCAATGCCATTTCAGTGCAAACAAAGCCCAGAAAATTGCATTTAATATGTTCTGAAGATTCACACTTGACACAAAATGTGAATAGTTTTGCTCTTCTCATCAAGTGAGAGTGTCTCCCCTTAAAGCAGGATAATTAACATCTCCACCAAACTACACTACCAAGGATAAGAGAGTCTAGGTTGTTTTAATGAAAAGTAGTTCAGGAAATTTATTTCAGATCAGAGTGGTTCCCACATTACCTTGTGAACTGTATGGAAATAGCAAGCTGTAGTGTTAACATAGTGACATCTGCTGGAGATCTTCGGTAGACAAAAGACAGGAGGAGGATTAGCTGTTATCTAGAAGTCAGCATTATCTGGAATTAAAGAGAAACGTGGCCATTGCTGTCCCTGACAAAATGACTGCCTTGCTGACAATAAAGATGTCACATTCTCTGAGGCAGTGAGTAATGGGACTGCTGCCCCACCCAGTGAGACACTGCCTGGTGCCCAGCATTGGGTAATGGACCATCTAGTCATTATCATCACGTGGAACTCACTTTACGACACTGTACTGCACAGGGATGAACCGGAGTTAAGAAATTACAACATAGATCGCACCTTGCATATTTTCCAAATGGTGAAGTTCTTTCTCTCAGTTGCCTTGATTAAGACAGTGTTGTGAAAGAGTGATGTCGGGGCTCCCTGGTTTGTGCAGATTGGAAACAGGCAAATGGTAAAACACTTGGCTTTAGCCTCACTACCTCAAGTTAGGGAAGGGGCTGTTTACCAGGACTTCTGTGCCTCACCACTGTCCACTTAAGGCACTCATACTTGTATGGGCACTTGGCAAAGGTCATGTGATAACTCCCATAGTTCTAGAGTAGGCCAACATTCAGTGGGGTTTACACTTTTACATGAAGAAGCTCACACTTGGATAAGGTAGCCATTCCCTAGCCAGAGAGAGCAAGAGAGTCAAGTCACAGCTCAGGCAGAAGATTGTTAGTTCAATTCCCACTCAAGACATGAACACAATTCAGGCTAACACTCCAGTGCAATACTGAGGGGGTGTAGCTCTGCCAGAGATGCTGTCTTTCACATGAAATGTTAAACAAAGGTCCTTCTTCACCTACTGAAATGGACAAACGTTCCCATAGTACCAATTCAATGAAAAGCAGGGGAATTTTCCCTGGTGTACTGGCCAACACTTATCCCTAAACCAACATTGCTAAAACAGTTTAGCATTTTACGATCTCATTGCTGTTTGTGGGATCTTGCTGTTCATAAATGTTGCATTCCTGCCATTAGACATTGACAATTTCTTATTCAGCAGTCTTGTGTGGACTGAGGATAACCTTCTTCCATTCCAGCTTTGTGGGTCCTGAGGGAATAGTCTAATGCTGGATTAGGACTGTCACGGACAGGTTAGGTGGCATCTGATGAGACGGGCGAGTCCTTGCACATCGTACCAATGTTCAAACCCATTGGCATGTTGGTGGATATCTCTTCTCCAGCTTGGGCAGGTTTGAGCAAGAGATTTCCACAAGTTGGGGGAAATGTTGCATTCTGCAGATTTCGAGGACATCCATGAGGTGTTTCCTTTGCCCTCATTCGCAGTTGCTGTACAAAGCTCGGGGCAGCAAATGTGCATTGGGAATCACATGTGAAACATGCAAAAAAAATGTGGACCACCCAGTGCAGTTGCATCAACAGTGACTGATCTCAAAACAAATTAAATGTTTGGGGATATTTTGAAGTTGCATAAGGAACTCCTTTTTGAACGGAATCTCGTTTCTCCCCAATCCTTTTTGTCAGGACAAAAGCAATTAATTAATTTTAAACAAATTCCAAATAGGCTGACATTTTAACTTCTTTATTACAGAAAAATGCTAATGTACACATTTTTGTTCAGTGTGCAATAAAGCTCCAATAATTCATTTAATAACCATTTATGTAACAACAGCAAAATACCATACAGGCAACTGGCTAAGTAGAAAAAGGTGAGATACAACTGCAACTCCTGAACAGAATCTTATTTATATAGAATTATATACAAGAACTTGTATTTATATTGAGAAATGTCTCAAGTGCACTTTACATATGGGGCAAGACATATACAAATTAAGAGAGCAAGAGGACACCTAATTGTAGAGAGGTAGATGGCAAGCTTAGCATGGAAAGAGATGACAAGTTTTATTAGGCATCAACTGTATATAAATGATTCAGAGATGCCAGTGTTGGACTGGGGTGTACAAAGTTACAAATCACACAACATCAGGTTATAGTCCAACAGGTTAATTGGAAGCACTAGCTTTCAGAGCGCCGCACAACTGCCTGATGAAGGAGCGGCGCTCCAAAAGCTAGTGTGCTTCTAATTAAACCTGTTGGACTATAATCTGGTGTTGTGACATTTTTAACTTTGTATAGGAACGGACTTTGCGGAGGGAAGAGAATATTAAGCTTTTTAAAAGGAGCCTGAGGTGGCTGGAAAAATGATAAAAAGATGGGACTGGCTTTAGAAATAACATTCCTGAGGATTATGTTGCAATTACTGAGGAATCTAGTCTGTCAGTGACAACTAGAGCATATAGGCAAGTTTCCAAGTTGAAGAAATGGGAGTTTTTGACTGTAGGAAATTCACACTAACCAGTTGAGTGAGGCTCAATTGGGATGGAAGGGATCGGAAAGCAAGGAGAAATCCACAGAATTGCTGGAGAGCAGAAGGAAGCCATTCAGCCCACCATGCCAATTTACCTAGTGCCATGCACATTATTCCTTTGCAGTCAATAGCTGGCTTCTCTTTGGAATGTGTCTTGAGATCAATCTTCTGAGGAGCCAGCAGAGCTGAGCAAGTGGAAAAAGAAAAGAAAAACAGATGGGTGAGTGACATTTTGTGAAGGGAAGGTTCAGAGCTACAGCCTTTGAAGGTCAAGCAAGGTGATCACTTGGGAAATGAGGCCATTAGCTGAGGATGGAGTGATGGGCTTTGTAGAAGCAGAGGGCTGAGGGAGTGGACAATTGCAGAGGTGAAAGGAGATGGCTTTCAACTGCAGCAGAGAATGAAAATTCAGCTTAAGGTTAGAGAATACGGAGGTTGGACAGAATGAGGCTAGATATCCAATTACATACAACCCTGTCCAATTACATCATATGTAGGGAGGTATCTGGCCAACATGTGACTCCAGACCCACATCAATGAGGTTGACTTCTAAGTACCCTCTAGGCAATAAAAGTTGGCCTAGTCAGTGATGCCCATATTCCATTACCTAATAATAACTAATACAACTTGCTGGGTGGCCTGTCTTCTCCAATATCAGTGCTAAATGGATGGAGATAGTTTGTTCAGTTGACTAGCATGTGGTTTAGAATAACACCAACAGCATGGTTTGTCTTATTCTGGCTGAAGCAGACCCCATCACTCGCATCCTCACCTTGCCTTTCACTCGCAGGCAATTGAAAACCGACCAGGGACAGAAACAGCCAAAAAATCGATTCAGAATGAAGCAGACAATGGGCCAGGGCTATGTATTCAGGCATAGCGCGCACATGTACACACCCACCATTGTCTAGAACATAAAAGCAGCCTTGCAAATACAGCATTAGAGCACCCCATCAGGTGTGGTGCATACTTTCCATCCTTCTTCTCCAGTGGTATGGATCCGTCACCCCAAGGAACCAACTATTCAGCTGTGGTAGATGCTTTTGAAGTTTTGCCCTATCGATATCCTCACCCTGATGTCATGTGCACACTTTCTCAGCAGGGGTCAATGGATAGCGATCTGCCTCCCTTGTCCCAAATTTGGAGGCAGTGTGTCCAATTGCAATGTCTTAGAACACTGCAAGAGGCCAGGGATTGAATTAGACACTGTTGGTGCAGTTTAGAAATCCATCTCTCCACAGTGGTCGGTCAGGGAGTCCATTACACTCTTTCATTTTCTAACACTGAATACTCATTACATTAGGTACTTTAAAGTCAGCAGGATTTCAAACTTTAATTTTTTGCCAAGTGTCTGACACTATAGGTAAAGGTGAAAAGGGTTAACACTTTCACTTCTTTAAGAGCTGCCAACTTTGCTGTATTTGAGGCTGTCAGTGTAAGAACCAAACTAACTCTTTTCTCAGAATAAAATAAACAAGCCCAGAACCTTAATTTGATTTCATTTACAGTGATTTTAAATAATATATATAACTCTAGAATCTTTAAGTTATTTACAATTTCTCAGAATGTTACGTTCTAAAAAGTTAGAGAGGTTACATATCACATAAACACAATCAGTAGTTATGAAGTAGAAGCAATCCGCAGATTAATAAAAACAGTTCTTCAAATGTTATGGAATTTGGAATAGGGCATTCATCACAAGAACATGCACAGCTACCGCCTTCGCCATATTAAGTGCTGTTGCTTGGTAACCCTTTTGCCTGAAAAACAGCTTCAACATGATTCCTTCCTAACCCAGATGCTTATTTTCAGAGACTGTGCATTGCAAGTTTAACAATTCCACTAAAATGACAAGCACAAGAAACTACTTTCCAATGAATGTATTAAATAATGTGCATACAAATATTGTAGAAAAGTCACAGTTGTATAATAACTGTATAATCTGGGACTAAGGCAACTCCACTTTAAATGTAATGAATGCGTGAATTTTCTGATGGGTTTTATTTTACACTGGTAGGAACACTTCCATTTTAACTGGGGTAATGTTAGGCAGAGTGTGGCAATTTTACTTTTAAAAATTCAACATAGAGTCATAGAGATGTACAGCATGGAAACAGACCCTCCGGTCCAATCCGTCCATGCTGACCAGCTATCCCAACACAATCTCGTCCCACCTGCCAGCACCTGGCCCATATCCCTCCAAACCCTTCCTATTCATATACCCGTCCAAATGCCTCCTAAATGTTGCAATTGTACCAGCCTTCACCACTTCCTCTGGCATCTCATTCCATACACGTACCACCCTCTGCGTGTAAAAGTTGCCCCTTAGGTCTCTTTTATATCTTTCCCCTCTCACCCTAAACTTATGCCCTCTAGTTCTGGACTCCCTGACCCCAGGGAAAAGACTTCGCCTATTTACCCTATCCATGCCCCTCATGCTTTTCTCAGCAAGCTCACTGGTCTCCAAATGATTCAATAGTTATCATTTATTCAATGAAGGAAGAGCATTTCATCAGTCAACTGCTGTTTAAGGCATTGTGTTTAAGATCTGTTCACCTGGAAGTGGTAACATAAGTAGAACAGAATTGATTCAGGATGAAAGGGGCATTATATTTTGGAGTCAGTGTGAAGTTCTCACTTTTTTTCCTACTAGGGCAGTAGTTGCCAAACCATCCCTTATAGACAGAAAGTCTCAACGTGTGGCATTCACACTAAGTAAAATAAACACTATACCTTGATGCAGTCAAAGGAACCATTCTGTTTAAATGGATCCCATTTACCATTCCCTGAGAAAAAGAACAGGAAGTGACATCACCAACCCAAGGATACCTAAACACAAATAAGAAGAGGTCCACACCACCAGTGCTTCACCGGAAGCTCAATGATGATGTCAAAGGAACCATTCTGTTTAAATGGATCCCATTTACCATCCCCTGAGAAAAAGAACAGGAAGTGACATCACCAACCCAAGGATACCTAAACACATAAATAAGAAGAGGTCCACACCACCAGTGCTTCACCGGAAGCTCAATGATGATGTTACCTAGTATGGTGATGAAATGTCTGAAAATGAACCTTCCAGCTTAGCAAGCAAACTTACATCCAGAACCTCAACCTGAGCTACAAATTTTCTCAAAACTCACTAAGACTGAACTTCACATTGTATAGGAACAATATGGGATTGAAGATTGCCAGTTAACTGAAATGAGTTGTGGAAAAGAGAAAGGCAATCTACTGACAAACCTCTCAGAGTAAATATAATTTTTGTAGTTTTCCACCCTGTCATCATGTAGACGTCCAAATCAATAACTTACACCCTTTGTCCACCAGAGAGTATACTTTCAATCAATTAAATGTTAATTTTAACTCAGGGTGGTGTCATGCAAATTTCTGGCTCCTTCCCAAAGAATGTATTTTTGTGTTATAGTACATTTCCATAACATCTACCATCACAAAATGCCTCAGAGGTTCTTATGTATATGGTGAGTCATGAGATTATATTGGAGGTCGGAAGTTTGCAAAGGGATACTCCCAGATCAAACAGCAGACTTGTGAAGATTACAATCCAGTAAATGAATCACCACTTAACACTGTAATCAATTTCAATGTCTCTCCTTACCCTTTTTCTTAGGAGCGTTCTCTGGATACTGCCCGAGAGTGACTACAACTGTCTTCATGGACTCGGCCATTGCTGCTCAGTTGTATACCAGAGGGGGATGGTGCTAGTGGAGGATATTGGAAGGTAGATCACCAAAGTCTGCCAATCTCTGCTATCAGTTTTGGCTTTCATCTCCCCAGTGAGAACCTCACAAATAGTTTGCATTTCTTCCAGAAATTCTGAATGGGATTGGTAGTTCACCAAATGAACATTGTGGACTAAGAAATACTGACATAGTTGAGTCCTGAAATATTGATAATAAAATATGTTGAGGAATTTTCAGTGCTCTTAGAGACAGTGGCTATATTGAATATCAATTTCTAATATTACAGTGTGGGAGTTTGGGCCTCATCATGCAGTGCTTTCACAGGCTAGGTAAAATGTTTCATCACCACCTCTCTGACACCACATACATCTCTATACTTCTCTAGTTTATTCCCACCTCTGTGGGGACACTGATGCCTGAGGCCTAGCACCTCTTCTCCATGAAGGAAAGATCAATGATGCTGTCTCCCATTATGTGACCTACTTGGTCTCTCGGATTCAATGGAAGGTCACATGATGAGCTCACCCACTGTCCCAGAGGATTTTAATATTTGGGGTTGCAATGGAGACTTCAATTAAACAGATTCTTAAACAGACATTTTTTATAAATCTAGAGTGAAACTGACATGCCAATGAATCTGAATTAAGACTGCTAGGGCAACTAATATTTATAAACTCTGACGTGTCTGACTGGATCACACGGTTGTGAATGTCACATTGTTGTTGCTGCACTGCAACATTTTCTGTAGGTTATACCACACATGGTACATTTGCCCACAATGTTTTCCATCCCCTTATTTCTAGTGGCAACATTGAGCTTAAGTCAAACCCTGCAGAGAATTGCTGAATCTTTCAACACAACAAAAAGGCCATTCAGCCCCACTGGACCCATTCTGGCTTTTTGACAGAGCAATCTACTAAGCTGTTCATTCTACAGATATTTGAGTATATCTCCATTTGTCCATTTAAAATCATTACTGAATCTGATTCAACCGCTTTCTCCAGATCACAACCTATTGAAATAAAAAAAAAGTTGCACGTCATCTCCCCTCTGAATCTTTTGCTGATTATCTGAAATCTGCATCGTCTGGTTACTAATCCTCCTGCCACTGGGCACAACTATTCCATATTACTGTCTCAGAACTCTCAAAAAGTCATCCATCATTCCAGCTTGCTCTGTATTTCAATAATTCTTACAAACATACATAAGAACTAGGAGCAGGAATTGGCAACCCGAGCCTGCTCCACCATTTGATACGATCTTATCTCAGCCTCAACTTCACTCTTCTGCACGCTTCCCATTATTCTTTAATTGTTACTAATTAAAGTTCTATCTACCTCCTCGTCAAATTTATCCAGTGTCCCAGCATCCACTGTGCACTGGGGTGGGGAATTCCACAAATTCACAACAATTTAGAAAAAGCCATTCTTCCTCATCTGTGTACTCAATCTGCTACTCCTTGTCCTAAAACCATTACCTCTCATTCTAGATTTCCTCACAAGGGGAATCATCTGCTTCAAGTCGATTTGCATCCTTCTCCCTATTGCTTCCTTAAGTTCATTTGCATTCTTCAACTTTTTTGTGCCTTTCCTAAGATTGTTGATAATTGCTTTCTGCATAAGCAAGCTTCCAGATGTTGTGTGCACCTCAATACTGTGCTCCATAGCAATGCTGATCCCTTCTGGCCAAATCTCTAACTAGATCCAGCTTCAGACATTTGCAACATTCCAAGTTTGTTCTACCTTTAATACTTGGA
Source organism: Chiloscyllium plagiosum (assembly GCF_004010195.1). Taxonomy (NCBI): domain Eukaryota; kingdom Metazoa; phylum Chordata; class Chondrichthyes; order Orectolobiformes; family Hemiscylliidae; genus Chiloscyllium; species Chiloscyllium plagiosum. The sequence goes on along the minus strand of NC_057742.1, from coordinate 32,788,212 downwards.
ACATCAGAGACAAAGTCTCCACAATTTCATGGTTAGTGAGGGGTTCCTCATTGGAATTGCAAAGTCAGAAAGTCAACTCCAATTATTCTGGAGAGTAAAATTTCCTTTCACATTGGTATTATTTTAAATGGTGAAAAAGAAATGGAATCTAGAAAGATGCGACTGCTACTTCAAACTCATTTTTTTCCAATTCTTTTCTTGGAAAGCGTCAATTCCATACTTTCTCACTCTTCCCTTTCCTGTAATGTATTATATTAAACCTGACACTGCTTTACCACTACTTCATTTACCTCATTCGACCTCCCACTCTTCTCGAACTTTATTGGTATCCTGCACAATGGGCCTTTTATCTCGGTTTTCAAGTTGGGAAAAAAAAATTACTTGATCATCAAGTAATCTGAGAACATCAGGAGTTGTACAGTAAATAAACTACACAGTGGAATGACTCTTCATAATTCGCTAAAGTGCACATTCTAACTCCTCTAAACTCCACCTCACACTACCTACCACAATTGTACTATCCATCGTCAGAATGTCCTTTTTGAGTAAAACAGTTTCTTTGAAGTGTTAGAGGAAACTACACTATTACATTGCTGTAAGAACACAGTGTATTCAGTTCAACTCCAGCATTATAACCCTAGCTTGCTTGACTATCTGACTTAACAGCCCGGATAAATCATTTTCAATATGACTTTCTCCCACAGGTTTCAGTTACTCATGTGTGATATAATCTCCAGTGTTACAATTTTCCCAATTCAATGTGCTTTCATAAACTGCACAATCAATCATTATACACAATATCAATAAATAGCAATACATAAACATGAACATCCAATACCTTGGGAAGTTAGATCCAGTTCTTATTACTGATTTCAGATCACATGTAAAAATGCCTCAGAATAGAGAGAGAGAGAAAAGCACACTTTAAAGTGCTGTGTGCTGATTCATAACAAATTAATCTTGCTGGGCAGAATCCCAAGGACTACCATGAGCCACACAGTGAAAGCAGCAGCTAGAAAGACTTTCTCCAAAAATCATTTCCAGGCGCGAGTTGAAATAAGCACAGCACCTTGGCTGGATCCAGACATAAGGATCTCGGAATATTGAAAACAAAAACCACAGGCACAGCAGCAAAGCAAAGTTGTCAATCAGATGAGAAGGCTCATTTGTACTGTGCCTCAGGGCTCAAGACACTGTCCACCCAGAATGTGACCCATTTGGAATAATGCTTCTCCATCTATAAACATGAAGTTGAGTCAGACCAGGTCCTGAGAAACAGCCTTTCTTCTTTTTGCATAAGGCTATGTCTGCTAGGTCAAATGCATGCAGACACATCTAACTCCTTATTACTCTAGGAATGCACTCACACGCACACATACATACACACACCAGTCCTCTGTTAGGCTACACTGCCCCATTCTGTTGCTCATCTAAAAATGGTCAATTCCTGGCTTTCATTAAAAAGGTTTCGGTATTGATTAAGAATGAACTCTACAATCTGGTTCTGGTAGACCATGTGGACTGCGATGTTTCCTGTCTCTGTCTCTGGTCGCAGGAGGGTGGGGCCAAACACAATCGCCATACTCTGGGAACTCATCCGATTCTGGTTGCGGTAGTCTATCACACTAGAAGAGAGTGAAGGAGATTATTATAATTTGGAAAGCCACATGCTATTTTATATCACCATTGTTCAATCCTAAAACATACCATTAAAATTATCCTTGCATTCGCTTTGAGTCAATGCCCACATTAGAAAAGGGACAAAAATATTGGAAAAGCAGGCAACATAAATCTTTTTGAGAAATGAGCTAAGTACAAACATTTCAACCCCATCCAGCCCTCAATGCATGGCCAAGTCCATATCAGTAGTTCCCATTGATCAATTAGGAACAAGAATAATAAGATTTTTGCCTCTTTAACCCTGGATCAATGGGATACTGGGCTAAATTTACATAGTACACAAACAGGCCTTTAAGCCCAACTGATTTTATCCAGTGTTTTATACTTAGTATTAGCTCAAGTAGAATAATATCAGCATAACCCCTTTTACTCCTGTTTAGCTCGTACTTAGTCAGCTTCCACTCTAACTCACCAACACTTGTCATCTCAACTACCTGCAGTATTCAGTTCCACAATCTAACCAATCTCTAGGTCAAGAAGTTTCTGTTGAATTTCCTATTAGGTTTAATCAGGCATTTTTTATAGCCCTTGGATTCGGTGTCCCCAAAAAGTCAAAAACATTTCCTCAATGCCTACCACATCAAATCTTTCATAACTGTAATAGCTAACTCCTCACAGATTGGAGTTTTTTAAATTCTATCTGATTCCTGGGAATTAGTTTATCAATGGATGACCTTGCTTGGAGACTGGTTGTGAAATGAATTATTTCCTCAATTTTTAAATGAAGATTCTCTTCTTGATTAAACTCATATATAGCAATATGAAAACTGGCCAAGGACTGTGATATAATAAAAACCATAAGATCTGCGGATGCTGTAAATCAGAAACCAAAACAGAAGTTGCTGGAAAAGCTCAGCAGGTCTAGCAGCATCTGTGAAAAGAAATCAGAGTTAACATTTCTGGTCCAGTGACCCTTCCAGACCCAAAACATTAACTTTGATTTCTCTTCACAGGTGCTGCCAGACCTGCTGAACTTTTCCAGCAACTTCTGTTTTTGTGCCACGATATAATAGCTAACTAAAACGGTTATTCTTGTGCAAGTTTGGCCAGGCAGCTGTTTGCCTCTGAGGCACCATGGCTGAGCTAAACTACATTCACACAAAACCACTAACCAAACAGGCCAAGGACCTCAGTTGCTTTCCCATTCATTAGGCTTGGCAAAATCAGGCAAATCGTGCCATATTACAATGACCATAACATAGATCTAATAACTCTGCCTGGACTGAAGATCAAACCTGCACCATTTCAGGTCTAAATCTTTGTATTTCCCTCATTTATTATAACTTATTGATGATCTCTGCACACTAAGTACTGCTATCACTTACACAGTGTTTCCTTCATCCTGTATCAGAGTGTTTTGAACCATCTGCTCTATTAATGCACTCCTTTACAAGCAGGGATTCCTTAGCCATCTCTTTCATATGGCCTAGAGTTTTAAATTCCTCTTGTGATATCATCAGACCTCTGTTTTTCATTTTTCTAAGTTTCCCTCCAAATCCCCACAACATTGATGAACTTTGACCCTTTATCTCAATTTGAACAAACAATCCTTGATGACTAATTTCCCCATAAACATCCACTTTAAATAAATCCAGTCCAGTATTGACTTGCCAATATCATGTGCGGCATGATCAAATATAAACATTTCTAATTGAATACTCTGGTGGAAGCACTCAATGTTAATTACAGCACAGGTTAAAACTGGTGGACTATATGGTAAGTCAAACAAGAGCCACCTAACTCTTGCTAATGAATGCTGTAATGAAAACTAATCACACCTTGTTATATAGTGCCCAACTTAAGACGACATAAAAATGTTTGTGGCCAATTAAAAATAATTATTTGAAATAAAAAACACAGTTTCTATTATAAAGTAGAAATACCATGTTTAAGTGTTTCACAACTTTACTCCTTAAACATCTTTCATAGAATCTCTACAGTGTAGAAACAGGCCTTTCGGCCCAACAAGTCCACACCAACCCTCCAAAGAATAACCCACCCAGACCCTTTCCCCAACCCTATTGTACTATATTTAGCCCCTGACTAATGCTCCTTACCTGAACAATGAGGGCAATTTCACATGGCCAATTCACCTAACCTGCACATCTTTGGATTGTGGGAGGAAACCAGAACACCCGGAGGAAACCCACACAAAGACACAGCAAATGTGCAAACTCCACACAGACAGTCACCTGACGCTGGAATCGAACCTGGGTCTGTGGTGTGTGAGGCAGCAATGTTAACCACTGTGCCGCACCTGCTTTCACTTAGAATCATCCAGCATGGAAGCAGACCCTTTGGTCCAATCAGTTCATGCTGACAATAAGCCCAAACTAAACTAGTCCCACCTGCCTCCACTTGGCTCATATCCCCCCATAGGGCAGGTGGGACTAGATTGGGTTGGGATATCTGGTTGGCATGGACGAGTCGGATTAAGAGGTTTGTTTCCATGCTGTACATCTCTATGACTGTATGTACTTCTCCAAATGTCTTTTAAATGTTTTAAACTCTGGCTATCAACTGATCTGCTTTGTCCTAGATGGCATCAAGCTTGAGTGTTTTTGGAGCTGTACTCATCCTGGCATGTGGGGATTATTTGTGACTTGTAGGTGGTGGACAGGCTTTGGGAAGTTGGGAGGTGAGTTATTTGCTGCAGTGTTCCTAATCTCTGGCCTGCCTTTTGGGGTTTTGTACTATGTAATTCATTCAGAGCGAAAACAGGTACTCACTTGCACAAATGTTTGAAGAGAACTTGCATGGTATCATGGTTGGACACAGGGAGTGAATGGATTAAATCTTTGATGTATGTCAAACGCTGTCCAGGATCTCCTAATTCTGTGGAGGAAAAAGAAGATAGCATTTTAACTTTTAGTGCAGTGTTTGGGGGAGAAAACATTTTTCCCCAGTTTTGCCACAGTTGTGTTTTCTCACACCATGACCATTTGAAGTTGGTAACAGACTTGCAAGTCCTGCAAGTATCAGTCTGAAAGGTCCAGTGAAGTGCACCATAATACCATTCAGCTGAATGGCAGTTTAACGTAAACTAAACTTATGCAAAAAGAAAAAGAGTATAAATTCATTTGCTGCTGCTTCACCTTCAATCCAGCTTGTCAATAGAGGTCACCAGAAGAACTCAATGAATAAATATAACTCACTTATTTTACACACAGGGTCATTAGGACCTGTGAAAGGTCATGAGACTACAAAGGTGCTTTGCAGGAACATCATCAATTTTGGCTATTATGATCAAAAGCAGCAACACACAGGATACCTATCCTGCTGGATATCAATTTCCACAGCTTTCAGTTTCTCACTACAAGGCAGTGCACCTGACTGTTTGTTTGCTTAATTATAAACATGAAGAAAATCAAAGAGATTCCCAGAGGAGATAAGATTTCCTTAGTTCACCAGTCATCTTTTTGGCTTGGGTTTTAAAAAAAGTGAAACACCGCATTAAACCATAAACTGTATTTAATAGAGCTGCCAATTCCAGTTAATAACAAACTAAATCAATTAACCTGCCTAGTTACAGATACTGAAAATGTACTGTTTACATGCTGGCTACAAATGAGGGAACTGAAATTTTCCCAGTTTGTCACGGATTCAAAGCTGGGTTGGAAAGTGAACAATGTAGTCAGGTTAAATGAAGAAGTGTGGCAGTTGGGGTATAGAATATAATGAAAGGTAAATTACCACTATGGCAGAGAAAACAGGAAAACAAAAGATTTTTTTTTAAAATAGACGACAGACTAGTGAATGTTGGTGTTCAAAAGGATTTGGGTACACTTGCACACAAATTAGCAAAATAGAAAATGTAGGTGGAGGAACCAATAGTGGAAGCAACTGATACGTTAGCCTTTACTATTAATTAATTTTTTTCCTTTATTCTTGGGGTGTGGGCTTCACCAGCAAGACCAGAACTCGTTGCTTGGCCATTTCAGGAAGCAGTTAAGTGTCAATCACATTATTATGGGTCTAGAGTCACACATAGACAAGGCCACGACCCAGCAGATTTCCATCCTGTATTATTGAACCAGGTTGGTTTTTACAACAATTGTACAAATTTCACGATTGCCATTAACAGCACCAGTTTTATATTCCAAATCTATTTATTGCCTTTAAATTCCACTAGCTGCAGTGAGATTCAAACCCATATCCTGACAGCATTTGCCTGAGTCTCTGGATTACCAGTGCAGTAACATTACCACATTGTCTTTCTTCATTCTTGAAGCACAGCAATAAGGACGTTTGACGGCAATCTTTTATACTGCTTTCATGAGATAAAGTGCTTTGTTATCACTTACAACCAGTTCCCACTGACCTGACCATTTTCTATCACCCAATCTCAATTCCCTCTGAAATACAAGTATCTCCATAGAAACCATTCATTTTGAATGCAATATCTATACATTAACTAAGACCTTGTGTAGCACATTATATTCTTATCTTGTTAATGTTTTCTCAGCTTTTCCCCTGCAATGCGAACTGTCATAATAATTAAATGTTCGGATCACTAGTTGACTCTGTTTGATTCCAAAACCTCTTTTATGTATGCAAGGTGACAGTAAAACAAAGACGTGGGTGAGGTCACAGGCAATTTACACTTTTCAATTTATCAAAAAGCTGCTAGCAAAAGCAGCAATTGGGGCTTAAAATGAGGGAGCATTTGCACAAAGAATATTTCACCTTTACTTACTCATTGCATTGATAAAACTCTCAAAGTAGTTAAATGGGAAAAGTGGCTCAGGCAGTTCTCGGAAGAAGAGTTTCAGGGCCCCAGTGATAACATGGACATCATCCCATGGGCCTTCCTCCAGGTTCACACTTTCTTCTATGAAAGAAAGATAACAAATAAACAAGTTAAGCTACAGGGCCACCACTGACAAAGACTTACACATCTCCACATAACTGGAGTTTACCTGCTGAGCAATCCTTAAGTTACTTGACCTTAATATGCAATGGTCGAGTCACATCTTCCAATGAAAATGACATTGTCCCAATCCCAGTTATAAATTCCAGCATTGTTTGACTGGGTCACATGTTTGGCTGTGCGATGAAAAGAGCTGTGATCTCCAACCTGGTCAAGTAGGTTTTGACTCTCATTGCCAAAGTTTATACAAAGTTTAGCCTTTTGGGGAAGAAACTGTCATCCCAATACGAGTCATTTTGTTACTGCCATGTACAAAGATTTGCACTAAAATTTGGACATTATTTCCAGTATAGGCAAAAATTGTCCGTTTGTGGTGCATTGATTGCTAAACCCTAGGATTTAGTGACTTTCTTGGTCACTTCAGAACCACATTTAGGTCCCACCAAATAAGGGTAACAGACTCAGTGTCCACATCACTAACGGCCTAATTTTCATCAAGTTGGAAGGGCTTGTGCCTTAGCCAAAATGATACTTGGGACTGGAATCAATCTGTTCCACTCCTGTCCCATCCATCATTTTTGTGGTGTGGGCTATTTCAGGTATTTCACAGAATCATTGGCACTTTTAAACATGCAGTTACCTTCAAACACAACCAAATTATGTCACCCATGTTTTTGAAAAATGATTTGTCATAGAGTTATAGAGATGTACAACATGATCAGATATCCTAAACTAATCTAGTCTTATTTGCCAACATTTGGCCCATATCCTTTCAAACCCTTCCTATTCATATACTCATCCATGTGCCTTTTAAATGTCATAATTGTACTGATCTCCACTACTTCCTATGGCAGCTCATTCCATACATGCATTACCCTCTGCATGGAAAAGTTGCTCCTTAGGTCCTTTTTAAATCTTTCTCCTCTCACCTTAAACCTATGCCCTCTCGGTTTGGACTCCTCTACCCTGAGGAAAAGACCTTGACTATTCAACTTACCCCTCATATTTTATAAATCTCTATAAAGTCACCCCCCAGTCTCTGACGCTTGAGAGAAAATAGCCCCAGCCTATTCAGCCTCTCTCTACAGCTTAAACCCTCTGACCCCGGCAATAATCTTATAAATGTTCTCATAGAATCATAGAAGCCCGACAGTGCAGAAACAGGCCATTTAACCCAACAAGTCCAAACCAACCTTCTGAAGAGTAACCCACCCAGATCCATTCCCCTACCCTATTACTCTACGTTTCCCCTGATTAATGCACCTAACCTATACTATGGGCAATTTAGCATGGCCAATTCACCTAACCTGCACATTTTTGGACTGTGGGAGAAAACTAGAGCACCTGGAGGAAACCCACGCAGACACAGGGAGAATGTGTAAACTCCACATAGACAGTCACCTGACGCTGGAAACGAACCTGTGTCCATGGTGCTGTGAGGCAGCAGTGTTAACCACTGAGTCACCATGAACTCTTTCAAGTTTAACAAAATCTTTCCTGCAGCAGGGAGAACAGAACTGAACACAGTATTGCAAAAGTGACCTAACAAATGTCTTGTATAGTTGCAAGATTACATCCCAACTCCTGTACCAAATGCACTGATCAGTAAAGGCAAGCATAGCAAACACCTTTTTCAGTACCCTGTCTACCTGCGACTCACTTTCAAAGAATTTTGAATGTGCACTCCAAGGTCTTTTTGTTTGACAACATTCCCCAGGTCCTTTCCATTAACTGTATAAGTCCTGACCTGATTTGCCCTACCAAATGCTGCACTTCACATTTATCTAGATTAAACTCCATCTGCCACTCCTCAGCCCATCAGCCTATTGGATCAAGGTCCCATTGTACTCTGAGATAACCTTCTTCACGATACCACCATTCTTTTGACATTTGAGGGGAAGTTATAAATCTGCCAGAGCTCTTTGGAGAAGTAATCTACCCTTGTAGAGAGGGTGGATACCCTTCTTTGGAATTGTTAGGAATAGACTTGGATGAGTATAAAAAATGAATAAGGTCTTTGGAACTGACTTGCTGTCAAGTCATTTGAATACACTGCTTTTTAAAGTTTGAAATAAAAAACAATCAATCTGTTGACTTTTTTTTTAAAAAACAGCCCATGTGATTTCAATAGATATTTGTTGACGTAAGGCAGAATTATTGATATAGGTTTAGTGCTTTTTGACTACATTCACAACTGATCATTATTAGATTGGGAGGGTCTTAATGTCACAATTTGATTAGCAGCCCATAGAGGTTATAAACTTGTCAGTGACATGGGGCTAAGGTTAAAATGTTTGCTTCTCCAAGTTATGAAGTAATTTTAAAACATTTCTTTAAATACGGGATTAAGTATTTGAAGAGAGTTAGAAACACACTCAAAATTAGACTTTTTAAATACTATGATGTAAGTAGTAAATACTGAGAACTTTATTTCATTTAATCACAGCTGGGCTGCCAAAGTCTGTCCAGGGATGGATACTGGATGAGTTGGCATAGTAGGTGTAAGAGGGAAAAAGTGAGGACTCCAGATGCTGGAGATCAGAGTTGAAGAGTGTGGTGCTGGAAAAGTACAGCTGGTCAGGCAGCATCCAAGGAGCAGGAGAATTGACGTTTCGGGCATAAGCCCTTCTTGATGAAGAGCTTATGCCTGAAACATTTATTCTCCTGCTTGTTGGATGCTGTCTGACCAGCTGTGCTTTTCCAGCACCACACTCTGCGACTCTAGTAGGTGTAAGGGCAAAATATTGTTGACGGAGAGGATAGACAGGCACTAGTTAGCATGGATGGGGCATGTGGTGCCATTGGAAGAATTGGGAGGTATGAGCACTTCACAAAAGAGAGATTTCACAGTATGATTAAAAGACAGAGGAGACTTCATTTAATATTCATTAAGTTTCTATTTGACTCTCAAGTGAAAACGTTCTGCTGTCTGCTTCTTAATTAGAACCAAGCCCCATGTCCCCATCACTCCTGAGCTACTGAAATACAATGACTTCTGTTCAATTGTTCAAATTTAAAATTCTCACTTATGTGGACAAATCATATGACCTTACCACTCCCTCACTGCCCTCTCGTGCTATCCCAAAAGACTGAGGAGCAGAAATTAGGCCATTCAGCCCATCGAGTCTGTTTCACCATTCAATCATAGCTGATACATTTCTCATCCCCATTCTCCCGCTTTCACTCCGTAACTCTTGATCCTCAAGAATCTATCTGAGTTTTAAATATACTCAATGATCTGGCCTCCCCAGCCTTCTTTGGCAATGAATTCCACAGATTCACCACTCTCTGGCTGAAGAAGTTTCTCCTTATCTCTGTTCTAAAAGGTCTTCTCTTTACTCTAAGGATGTGCCCTCGGGTCCTAGTTTCTCCCAACCATCTAATCTGTCCAGGCCATTCAGTATTCTGGATGTTTCAATTAGGTGCCCCCCTTCATCATGGGGCCCAACACTGCGCACCATGTGATCTGACTAGAGCCTCAGAAGTATATTCCTGCTTTTATATTCTAGTCTTCTCAAGATGAACGGTAACATTGTATTTGCCTTCCTAACTACCGACTCAACCTGCAAGTTTACCTTGAGAGAATCCTGGACTAGAACTCCCAAGTCTCTTTGCACTTCAGACTTCTGAATTTTCTCCTCGTTTAGAAAATAGTCCATGCCCCTATTCTTCCTACCAAAGTGCATGACCTCACACTTTCCCATGTTGTACTCGATCTGCCACTTCTTTGCCCACTCTCCTAACCTTTCCAAATCTTTCTGCAGCCTCCCCACCTCCTAAATGCTGCCTATTCATGTACCAATCTTTGTACTGTCTGCACAGAATACCCTCAAATCTTTCATCTAAATCATTAATGTATAAAGTGAAAAGTTGTGGTCCCAACACTGAGCCTCGGGGAACACACTTGTCACCAGCTGCCATCCTGAGGAGGACCTTTTTATCCCCACTCTCTGCTTTCTGCCAGACAGCCAAGCTTCTACCCATGCTCGCACCTTCCCTCTGACACCATGGGCCCTTATCTTACTCGGTAGCCTCTTGTGCAGCACCTTGTCAAAGGCCTTCTTGAAGCCCATAGTTGGTGACCATGTCTGAAGTCATTTCAATTCTAATTCTCTTTGCCTTTTTTCTTTCTTTTAGATGCACCTATAGAAGTTGCATCTTTGTTCATGTTTTTGGATGCCTCTCCAAATGGTAAGGTGCTATCAAATTCTACCTGATTAAGTTTCTGTGAACACTTTAGGAGCTTTTACTGTGCTAAATACAAGTCAGCAATGTAGTTTTAGCAAGCTTGAATTGAATTATTTTTTTTTGTCACATCTTTGCTAAGCGATGAAGTCTCACCATGATTGACTTTGTAACGTAGCTTCTGTATGATCGCCAGATTCCCACTGACTCTGTACAAGCCATCAATGTCCAAACCTAACAGGTGAGAAAAGGAGATCATTGAGAATTCTTTGCATGGCACAGCTTTCAGTTTGAAATTGGAGAGTCCTGGTGAGAACAGGCCAGAAAGGTTGACACAAGGATAGGACAGAACAGCAATGTCATTCTATTATGTCATGCTATTAGGTCATGTCATGCTATTAATACATCATAAGTATTATATATACTGATGTATGAATCAATGCAAAGAGAATTTGCATGGTTGCTAAGTGGTTAGCACTGCTGCCTCACAGCACCAGGGAGCCAGGTTTGATTCCAGCCTCGGGCGACTGTCTGTGTGGAGTTTGCACATTCTCCCCCTATCTGCATGGGTTTCCTCCGGGTGCTCCAGTTTCCTCCCACAATCCAAAGATGTGTAGGTTAGGTGAATTGGCTATGCTAAATTGCTCATAGTGTTCAGGGATGCATAGGTAAATGTAGAGTAATAGAGTAGGGGCATGGGTGTGGGTGGGTTACTTTTCAGAGGGTTGGTGTGAACTTGTTAGGCTGAAGGGCCTGTTTCCACACTGTAGGGATTTTATGATTCTATTCTATGAATTACATCGAATGTACAACATGGAGACAGGCCACTCAGTGCAAATGGTCTCTGGTATGTGTGTTTCACAGAAGTTCCCTCCCATGTCTCGTCTCACCCCATAATTTATTTATCTAGCATTTCCTTAAACTATATCTTGTGATATTAAGTTCCATGTTTCAATCATGCTCTGGGTCAAAAGGAGTTAAATTCTTAGATAAGGCTTTCTCAAATCAGGGCAGTGATCATATCTGAATCAAACAACAGAAAAATAGGTGCTACATCAATTCCCCCAAGATACATTCTTGATAATTTGTAATGATCCATAATCAGGATACTGGCAGAGTTTTTATATTCCGACTTTAGGACTAGATGAGATTTCGTCACATTCCCAAAATGCTGGTTTTTCATGCTTGGAAGTGTCTCGCAGACAAACCACGTCATGATGGGCTGTGCAATGTTCCACTGCTATTGATCCATGCATGGGTAGACTGGCTTCACTTCCTGTCTATTTGCTGTCAGCTCTCAAATTGTACATTTCCTGTTGGTGACATCATCTACCATGTGCATGTATATGATATCCAGCTTCATTGCTTTCCCCCCCCCGTTCTCCGCTCTGGATGGTGTGAGTGACAAAGGAGGGAGAGGAGACATTATGACAGAAAGAAGGGGGAATGAGAACGTGTAGAGCTGACAAAAAGAGGTATGTGAGCTATTCAGAGAGCAAAGAATGGACATCAAACAGAAAGAGAACCAAAGTGTCAGAGAAAGAGTTGGAGAGAAAATGGTAGAGATAGACAAAGTTTGAGGGTGGAACACAGAAAAGTTTGCTACAAGGAAAGGGAGGAATTTTGTTTTATCTGTTAATGATCATCACAATGAGAGATTGGAAGGTAAAATTAAAAATGTTTGAGTTATGTGTCTGAAATGATATTCCTCAGAAAAGGTCCAATGTTAAGTGACAGAGTTCCCAAACATTACCTCGTTTCTCCACAGCTTGAATGCACTGCATCACAAAATGTGGCACTGTGGTGTTTTCCCTTTGGCACAGGTCTGCCAAACAGCAGCCAAATACTTGATCTGTAAAACCCAAAAATCATATAATGCTGAGTCTCTAGCCATTAAACACAAGCCACACTACAAAACTCAGAACAGTGAATGAAGATCAGAGGAGTTAAAGCAAGGCAGGACAAGGTGCTGTAAACTCGATGATATATGAATGGGTACATTCTCCTAGAATAGTGTCTATGGTAAAATGTATACCATCCATATTACATTTACAGGGCTGATTTAGTCAAATCATTGCACAGTTAGCGCAAGGATGTTCATAGACTTGTGAACTTCCCATCTGAGATTATTTTATATTCACAATATACGTGCTCCAACTCACCAATTACATTAACATGGTGGAATACTATTAACTAACAAGCATGCACTGATATAAAAAAAGACATGAACAGTGAAATACATGATTATACAGAACAAATTATGACTAGATTAATAGAGTATTATATTCATAAACCATTAGACTAATATTTCTGATAATATTCAGATTCAATTAAAATTATTCTATTGAAAAAATAGTATGTCACAATCCTCATCATTTACAAATGCATCTCAAGAATCCCTGAAGACTGGTACTTTCCAAAATTTAAGAGAAGACCTCTGCCTTCGCATTCCTCAATCCTGGTTGGGGAATTTAGAATACAAGTTATTGTCGAAAAAGTGAGGTCTGCAGATGCTGGAGATCAGAGCTGGAAATGTGTTGCTGGAAAAGCGCAGCAGGTTAGGCAGCATCCAGGGAACAGGAGAATCGACGTTTCGGGCATAAGCCCTTCATCAGGAATTCCTGAAGAAGGGCTTATGCCCGAAACATCGATTCTCCTGTTCCCTGGATGCTGCCTGACCTGCTGCGCTTTTCCAGCAACACATTTCCAGTACAAGTTATTGTCTCAGAGTAAGGGGTTCAGTAATTGGGACTGAAATGAGGATAAACGTCTTCATTAAAAGGGTTGTGAATTGTTGAAATAGCCCACCAGCAGACAGCCTTGGATCAGGCACCAGGTACATTCAAGACAAATGTAGATGGAGTTTTGGGAACCAAGGGAATTAAGCGATGTGAAGATACAGCAGGAGATTTGAGATGATGCAGAAAATCAGTATATTTTTCATATAAGCATAACCAGTTTGAATGGCCAATTGTCTTTCTTCACTTTATCTTTTTTCCTTGTTATGCTTTTTATGATATCATTTAAAATTTCCTGTACTAAAAAGAAAAACTCCCCGTATGTTTGAACATAGGCCTTATTGCAAACTAGTACAATAGGCCAAGTGTATTCCTACTGTACTAATTCCTGTGACTTTGAGGTGGACAAAATGTATAGAAATATAGAACAAAAACAAATTGTTCACAGTACATAGAAAATTACTGAGCAGCACTGCTGCTTCCGAGGCCTAGCTGCCTGTTCCACAGCAATGCCAGATTCTAGGAATTGTTGGGAAGGGTCTTGGAAAGGAATTATAAGCAAGGACCAGTGTGTGGCTTTCAGTTGCCACCCTCCCAGCTTCATCTGCACCCTCTGAAGTGGGCCGCTCACTTTTACTAGTCAGGAAACCTCCTGGCGGTCTCGCCTGCTGTAAACAGGGTTAATCATAGCTGTGCCACAAAGAGGCCCTTGTTTGAACACTTAAGGATCTTAATTAAGTGGCGGGAAGGTTTTCATAGCCACAAATGAATTTCTGTGACTAGAAAACAGTAGATTTTGATGCTGACTGATCAATTACCTTCAGGAGAGAAAGATTCCACCTAGGAGTCTCAATTAAAATAGATCATATTGTTAGCTGTTGGAGGGGCTCTAACTAAAACAAAATGGTTGGCATGTTATGGTAACTTGTGCGATCTCTGAATGCTCTGTAGTTTTTTTTTTGCTACGCTGCCTCACATCATCTTCCGTTACCTTGGATATAACCCTTTTCCCTCACACTTTGCAGTGTTGGTCTCCGCTGCAAGAATCTTTTCAATTTGATCTTGACTTTCTTGTGATCTGTGGTTTCAGTACTGCTGACCGAGGTACTTCTGGGAACCCCTGAAATAAAGGTCAAGAGAGAAAGAGTTAATCCTGACATCACTTCCTGTATACCGGGAGCAAGACAGCTCAAAGTAGGGTGCGACCAGGGAACTGCACAAATCTTTACATCACCCAAAAGCAGTTCAAAATGTTGTGATGTTTCAAGATGGAGATCGGTTTGCTCCCAGCATTTGATTCATTGAATCAAATTGTACAGAAAGAGACAATTTGGCCCATCACGTCACTTCAAGCTCTTTCAAGGAAGTTTCCTTGCAACATTTCTCCAAGTGTTTTTAAAGTCATTATTCTATCTGCTTCGACCACCCTTTCAGTCAATGCTTTTGAGACTTAACCCATTCTGTGTAAAACAAATCATTTGATCTCCCCTGTGGATCTTTTCACAATTACCTCAAATCGCTCTTCTCTGGTTACAGACACCTCCCCAACCCCGCCCAACATTCTTACTAAGTTGTGTACTAACCATTCAGAAATTACTGCACAAGCCTCATTCTCAGAAAAGTAATAGGTGTGACCTACTGTGCTGAAAAGATATAAGGGGACTCCACACTAAACAAAAAGACCATACACAACTCAGCTTTAAAGGGAACATTGCTTCCGCCATTTGAAACATTTGGTCCTTATTTTAATATTGTTTCTTTTCCATACTTTCAGGATTCAGAATTTAGACCGGAGTTTCTAAGGGATGTGGGAAGGACTTGACAGTGAATTAAGTCATTGCAAAGTTTCGTTCCTGTTGCAATTGGAGAAAATGACTGTCAAACTATGCACAGCAAACAGCATAGAGATAAGTGACCACAATAACTTGTCTGCGTAATGCTACTTCAGAAGAAATATAAGGTAAGACTGCTTTGCTTTTATTCAAATGGTACCATGGGTTCTGTGATGCTCACCCACCATTTACCTTTAATCTAGAAGGTGGTGAGGCCAACAGTGCAGCACTCCCTCAGCATTATACTGGACCTTCAGCCTGGATTTTGTGCTCAAGTTTCTGAAGTAGGACTTTGAATCCACATCTTATGATTTGGAGGAGAGTAAAAGCAAAATACTGCAGATGCTGGAAATCTGAAACAAAAGCAAAGCACTGGAGAAACTCTAACTGATCTGGCAGATCTGTTCAGAGTGAAACAGAGTTCACATTGTGAGTCCAACATGATTCTTCTTCAGACCTGCTGAGTTTCTCCAACAGTTTGTTTTGATTCAGGACATTGTTTTGGAAGAATTTGGAGAAGAATTTAGATGGAACAGACCGCCAGGGAATATGAAATGGGGCCAGGATGCTGGAGAAGCTCCTGGTCATTGCATTGAGGGAAACTGAGATCAAAGGAGATGATGGGTCTACTGTGCACAAACTGTTCTTTTGACATAGATGTTCTGGAACGGACACAACTTAGAACTAGATCTTCATTTCGTTATTGTGATTAGGTCAAAATGCTGGAATTTCCTCCCTCACAGCACCAGTGTCCTTACACCATACGGACTGGAGTAGTTCAACAAAGAAGCTCACCACCATTTACTAAGGGTCATTTGGAATGGGCAAATGCTGGCCTTGCCACCAATGGTATAATTGAAAAAACATTTTTAAAAAATTCATAAAAGTGGGGTAGAAAAATGCCAGGGAATAGGCAATTATAGCACCTTGGGAAGTGATTGGGAATGGGAATGAGTCGCACACCCCATGTAAAAATAGAAAGGTCATGGGTGGATATGCATTTGCCTCAGCCTGTCAAAGCCCCTGGAGACAAGCAGACTGCATCATTACTCAAAAACAGCTATGGAATGTTCAGACCCAGTGAAGCAATTTTACAGAGAATAAGGGAGAGGTGAGAGAGAGAGAGAGAGACACACACATCGACGTGAGGTCCTGGGGGATTGGATCTGGGGTTTGGTTTAATTCTGTGATACAAGAATCGGAAATTGGTCCATCATTCCATCATTGCCCAATGGTAAATACACTACAAACTCATTCAGACATTTACCACGAATCCTCTTCTCATCCTTGTCTTTGCTGTTATATTTCTCTGGTCCAGTTACATCAGCATCAACATCATCTGTGCTGATAGTATCCACCTTAAATAGAGAAGCAAAGGAGAATACATTGAATTAATGCCATTACACATGGATGTTAGAGATTTGTGGGTATTTCTGAGAATTACAATCTGGAGGATAATGGATGAGAACATGCTTTGCCTCCGTCATAGCCATTTCCATTTTTCACAAACTACACACTGGCTCTAGGCTAGACCCATCCTCATACTTGCCACATGTGGTATCTATGGTAACGAGCAACAAGTGAGGAGAAACTATAAAAATATTACAATCCTGGACTTTGGACATCATTCCAATACAAAAAGGTACTTTCCAAAGAGGGAGACACCAATATCGAAGCAGTAGCTGTATGAAAAAATCACAACCCACAAGTTCCCCTTTAAATCACACCTAATTCTGATTTGGAAATATCATCTACTCCTTCAACATTGCAGGGACCACATGCTGGAATTCCCTACACAACAATATTCTGGGAACACCTTCACCACATGGCCTGCAATAAAAAAAATATGGCTCAGAAATAGGCCATTCAGTCCTACCACTCCTTGTCAGTATTAATGCTCTATTTCACCTCTGCCTACCTTTTTCCTCATCTAAATTAACCATTGTAACCATCTCTCCCCCATAGTCTACCCTTCCATGAAATATTACTGATGGAGCAATTTGAAATCAAGATTTAATCAATTAGAATTAGGCTTTATTGTCACACCTTCCCCCTCACCTCCGTCCAAGGCCCCAAAGGATCCTTTCACATTCAATAGAAATTTACCTATAGTTCCACACATGTTATCTACTGCATCTGTTGCACCTGATGTGGTCTCCTCAATATTGGGGAGACAGGATGCCAACTTGCATTTTAGAGAACATCTCTGAGACACCCGCACCAACCAACCCCAACACCCTGTAGCTGAACACTTTAACTCCCCCTCCCACTCTGCCAAGGACATGCAGGTCCTCGGCCACCTCCATTACCAAACTCTGACCACCCAATGCCTTCCATCTTTGGACACTCCAACCACAAAGGATCAATGTGGATTTCACCAGTTGCCCCATTTTCCATCTCCCCCACCTTATCCCAGTCCCAAACTCCCAACTCTGCACCGCCTTCTTGAACGGTCCTACCTGTCCATCTTCCTCTCCACCCTCCTCTCCGGCTATCCCTTCATCCCCATCTTCATCTACCTATTGCATTCCCAGCTACCTTCCCCCCCAGCCCCACTCCCCTCCCATTTATCTCTCAGCCTCCTTGGCCCACAAGCCTCATTCCTGAAGAAGGGCTTAGGTCCGAAACGTCGATTCTCCTGCTCCACGGATGCTGCCTGACGTGCTGCGCTTTTCCAGCACCACACTTTTTGATGTGTATTCATTGATATTGAGATCCATATTCTTCACACTCACACATTTCTTCAGATTTGGATTCCTTTTTGACTGTGTTCTACGAGTGGCCTCAGTTACTTGGCTGTGGCAGATTGCAAATTTAGTCTTCACAGTCACTCCTCCTCCAGAGATCTGTAAAGGTCACCCCGTTCCTGCAGTATATTTCTTAGGATTTTCAACACAAATCCCCACAAGACACATTCTCTCTATAGCCACTTGATTGAAACTTTTAACTTTATTTCCTATGTACTACTTAATCCTGACAAGAATTGTAATGTTGAACTGTTAACTTATTTCTCTATTGTTCTATTCTTAATCTAATATTTTGTACCTAGGAACCTGTACCTCAGATGGTACCATGAATGGCAATGTTGGAAACATTTCACTGTACTCCTGTATCCCTGTACTTAAGCACACGTGATAATAAAACCTAATTCTAACTGATCAAATCTTTATTTCAAATTGCTCGATCAGTCCTCGGTAAAGAAACTGAAACCTAAACTTCCAATCCTACTGGATTTATATTTCCAAAGAAGAACAGACATTCTACAGCAATAACTTTGAGTGTTTGAAGAGCTTCAATGTCCCTTTCCTTTGGTTTGCTGACAGTAAATGTTCCGTCCTCCCAGTGTAATTTTCCCTCATCCATCATACGCAAAATATGTCTGGCTGCTTTCTCAGTCACTTACCTGGTGATTGATACTTTCACTGATTGTCTTATACCAGTCCCCGATGACAGACTCGGTATCGTACTGTATGAGGTACTCTGAGCCTCTTCGGGTTTTCAACTGAAGATGAAAGAAAGGACACATTATGATCATCTTGGGAGCAAGAAATCAGATTGACTCTATTCCAGGTGTTACTCTGGGTTAAACACATAGCTGGGAAAAACTTCTTTGGGTTGACATTCCTGATCACAGGAAAATATCCCACTTCAGGTGATCTGTGAATCCTTCCCCATCCTGGGACTGAGGAGCCTAGTTATATCCACGCTCACCCGTACATTGAGAGTCATTCTTTGAGTGGACACCTAAGGAATCTCTCTTCACCTTCTGCAGAAGAGAAGATAAGAAGTATGGCAATCCTCTTACTGACTTATGATAGAGCCATTTGATTAATATTAAATGCACTATTTTTTTGTGAAGATCTCCAATAA
Organism: Chiloscyllium plagiosum; assembly: GCF_004010195.1. NCBI lineage: Eukaryota > Metazoa > Chordata > Chondrichthyes > Orectolobiformes > Hemiscylliidae > Chiloscyllium > Chiloscyllium plagiosum. Next base: position 32,769,037 of record NC_057742.1, on the reverse strand, counting down.
ATTCCAATAAATGTCAAAACTTCACCTTTACTGTCCAGAGGAGCCCTGAAAAAAACATGAGAGTGTGGAGACTCACTGGTCCAGTAATCCCTATCAGGCAGAGCATTTGATAGACCGGGAGATAGAAAACCAGCAATAAAGCCTACAGCTATACCCCCAACTATATGCAGGGAGGGCAAGTTAACTGAGCACACCCTAACAAGATGAAGAAATTGGATAAAGTTAAAAATCACACAACACCAGGTTATAGTCCAACAGGTTTAATTGGAAGCCCCTTAATTGCAGCCCCTGTTGGACTATAACCTGGTGATGTGTGATTTTTAACTTTGTACACCCCAGTCCAACACCGGCATCTCCAAATCAAGAAATTGGATGCACATCTTTGCCACTAGTACAGCATAACATAGATCACCAAAGATGAAGTAAAACCAAAGACAGTTCTGCGGAGAAACCTTTACAGTGCCACACTTTCCACTAAGTCCAGGGTCTAACTGGAGAATTCTGGCAAAGTGATTGGTATGCTAGGGTTGACAGGGCAATGGAATCAGAAGTGGAACTGAAAGCTGGGGAGGAATACTTCGTGTGCAGCCCCTGAGAGGTCACATGGTGTTGCCAACAGGAGACTGCACCAACAGCATGGGCAAGAAGGTTGCCAATGGGTCACTACGCGGGTGTGTACCCCCGGAGAAAAACCTCAGGAGTGGCAAAACCCTCAGCTTACTATTGCCTGTTTACCCATGGGTCAGTCAAAGCAGCAGTAGATGGGCACAAATGGTACAATAGGAGAAAGTGAGGACTGCAGATACTGGAGATCAAAGTCAGAAAGTGTGGTGCTGGAAAAGCACAGCAGGTCAGGCAGCATCCGAGGAGCAGGAGAGTCGACATTTCAGGCATAAGCTCTTGAATCAGGGAGGGCTTATGCCCAAAACATTTACTTTCTGCTGTACATTTCTAGCATCACACTCATCAACACAAATGGTACAATATGCAGGTGGGGAGAGGGCACGTGTATTATTCAGCCAGTTGTAACTTAATTGATTGATTGATTGATTGATTTAATATTGTCACAAAGACCAAGATACAGTGAAATGTGTTGTTAGTGTGCTATACAGGCAGATCATACCATACAAAGTACATCAGAATAGCAGAGTATTATAGCTCCAGAGAAGGTGCAACAGAGTAACCAGAATTAACATTCAAAAGAACTGTTCAAAAGTCAGATAACAGCAGAGAAGAAGCTGTTCTTGAATCTTTTCGTACATGTATTTAAACTTTTATATCTTCTGCCCAACAGAAGAGGGTGAGAGAATATAACCAGGGAGGGAGGTGTCTTTGATTTTGTTAGGTTGCTTTCCTGAAGCAGCAGGAAGTATAGGTGGAGTCAATGAATGGAAGGCTGGCTTGCATGAGGGACTGGGCTGTGTTCATGACTCTGTAGTTTGTTGTGGTCTTGGGAAGAGCAGCTGACATAGCAAATTGTGATGCATCCAGATAGGATGCTTTCTAAGGTGCATCTATAAAAACTGGTAACAGTCCCTGTGAACATGCCAAGTTTCCTTAGCTTCCTGAGGAAGTGGGAACATTTGTTATGCTTTCTAGCCCATCACATCAACATGTGTAGATCAGGACACATTACTGATGATCATCACTACCAGGAACTTGACACTCTCGACCATCTCCACCTCAACACCATGGATGCAGATAGAGTGTGCTCTTCACTTAGTTTCCTGAAATTAATGACCAGCTCCTTCATTTTGCTGACATTGACAGAGAGACTACAGTCTTCACACCATGCCACTAAGCTTTCAATTTCTCTCCTGTATTCTGTCTCATTATTGTTTGAGATCCATCCCAAAATGATGGTGTCACAGCAAACTTGTAAATGGAGTTGAGGCAGAATTTGACCAACAGTCTCGTGGGCACCGGTGTTAAGGATTATGGCAGAGGTGGTGATATTACCTATTCTTACTCACTGCGGTCCATGGTCAGGAAGTTGAAGATCCAGTTACATTGTAGGCAGCCAAGACTTAGGTCTCAGAGTTTAGAGAGGAGTTTGTTTGGAATAATGGTGTTGAAGGTGGAACTGCAGTCAATAAGTAGGAGCATGATGTAGCTATGCTTGTTATCCAGATGTTCCAGAGATGAGTGTAGGGCCAGGGAGATAGGGTCTGCTGGGGACCTGTTGCGCCAGTACATGCATTGTAAGGGATCAAGGCAATCTGGCAACTTATGAAACAGATTTTCCAACTTCTCCCACCCTTCATCTGGTGAAATTGTCTACCTACCACATTTTTTTGCGCTTAGCAAGCCAGCATTTTCTGAGACTATAACATTCAGAGCACACTCAATTCCAAGAGTTGAGGGCAGGAGTTTGTTTTGCAGTATTTTCTGTCACTCAGGATAGTTCAGAATATGAGAGAATGTAAAAAATGTCAGAAGAAATGAGTGAGTTGGAGAGAAGGCATCATGTTAGAAATGCTGATTTTCAGCTGCATAAAAAGGGAAGGTGACTGAACTATAGTTACTCAAGTGAACTAGTTGAGTGATCAGAGAAATCAAACAGCATTTAAATGGTTGCGTGTAGTTGGGGTTCAGGGAAGTCCCAGGAGAAGGAGAAGCAATCTCCATGATCTTATTGCTCAAAAAGGCAACTAAACTATATTGAGTTTGAATGGTTAGGGATAGAGGGTAGAAGTCAAGAACATTTGGATATCTCTGTGTTGTTAGTACTCATGCCAAGTTCTAGGAGTTACTAGGCAGCTAGCAGTCACAGTTAGGGTTCAGGAAAAACCTGTGGAAGTTCTGATGACTCACAAGGGGGCAAGATGCCACTAATAGTTCAGTACAGGTGTGAGTGAAAAGCCACAACTAGTATTTGCTTGCTGCAGCTGAGCAAGATGGAAGCTCAGGAATAAAACACAAGCAATGATTTAAGTTGGTGAAAATAGCTACTGGCAAAAAGCAAGAATTGTATCAATGAATAAGTTATTGGAGTGCAGTTTTCACATTCCAGGGGAGTATGGACCCAAGAGATGTGGATGATTGATCAGAGCAGGACAAGTCATTGAGATGGTCCATGGTGGGGTTGCACTTGAGAGTGAATTTCAAGGTCTGATCAGCAAAGGTGAAAAATTGTAATCCTTTGTGAATTTTAATGAGATTTGATGACCTACTATTTTAACATTTGGAGTGTGTTGCTGTGAAATCTATGAGCTGTCTTGATTGCATTTCCTATTTTTGTACGCTCTGCAAGAACTTGATTAACTGCCATTACACATGTTGAATACACATTAATTCCAGATGGTAGAAATAAGTTGTACATGCGTTGTAAATTGTATTACTAATATTATATAGTAAAGTGTATTGTTTGTTCAAAGCCATGGAAGAGAGTCATAGAGATGTGTAGCACAAAAACAGACCATTTGATCCAACTCGTCCATGCTGACCAGATATCCTAACCTAATCTAGTGCCATTTGCCAGCACTTGCCCCATACCCCTCTAAACCCTACTCATAGACTAATCCAAATGCCTTTTAAATATTGTGAATGTACTAGCCTTCACCACTTCCTCCGATGCGCCACCCTCTGCATAAAAAAGCTGCTCCTTAGATCCCCTTTAAATCCTTCCCCTCTCACTTTAACCCATGCCCTCTAGTTTTGAACTCCCCCAACCCAGGGAAAAGACTTTGTCTATTTATCCTATCCATGCCACTCGTGATTTTATAAACCTCTATAAGGTCACCCCTCAGCCTCTGACACTCCAGGGAAAAAAGCCCCTTCCTATATAGCCTCTCCCTATAGCTCAAACCCTCCAATCCTGGCAACATCCTTGTGAATCTTTTATGAGCCCTTTCAAGTTTCACAACATCCTTCTGATAGGTGGGAGACCAGTATTCCAAAAGTGGCCTAACCAATGTCCTGTACAGCCGCAACATGACCTCCCAACTCCAATACTTGATACTCCAACCCATAAAGGAAAACATATCATATGCCTTGAATCTTGAGGCTTTATTCTCTATGGATCTCATAGTTAACTACTTTCAAAATAAAGATTACTGTCCCAACTCAGATAACAGCATCTTTTGGTGATTTTGCCTAGGATCATAACAAAGTGGGTGGCCTGGTTAGAGATCGTTAACTGAAACTAAAAAGGGTAATTATTAATCAAAAGCCACTTTATAATATAATCTCTTGATAAGCCTGCTGGGTTTTTTTTGTTACAGGTAATTTCACCTACAGCTTTATAGTAAAACAGTGTTAATAATGTAAAGTAATTAGCTGCAAGGATTAATATCAGAATACAGACATTGTTGCTTAAGACAAAGAGCAAAAACATTTAGCTCAAAGCTACAGTAAGGGATAACTCACCATGGCTCCTTTAACACTTTACTACATAATATTAGTAATACAATTTACAACGCATGTACAACTTATTTCTACCATCTGGAATTAATGTGTATTCAACATGTGTAATGGCAGTTAATCAAGTTCTTGCAGAGCGTACAAAAATAGGAAATGCAATCAAGACAGCTCATAGATTTCACAGCAACACACTCCAAATGTTAAAATAGTAGGTCATCAAATCTCATTAAAATTCACAAAGGATTACAATTTTTCACCTTTGCAGATCAGACCTTGAAATTCACCTTCCAAACCCACATCATTTACTATCTAGAAGAACAAGGGTAGCAGATGCATAGGAACACCACCATTATCCTAATTTGCAAATATAATCACACCCTCGCTTAATGTTACTGAATCAAAATCCTGGAACTCCCTCCCTAACAGCAGTACGGATGTACCTACATTACATGGAGCAACTAACCTTCTCAAGGGCAATTACTGTTTGGTGCTAAATGCTGGACTAGACAGCAATGGATAGATCTTGTGCATAACCAGAAAAAAAAAGTAGGTAAAAACAATGACTGCAGATGCTGGAAACCAGATTCTGGAATAGTGGTGCTGGAAGAGCACAGCAATTCAGGCAGCATCCGAGGACAGGCAAAATCGACGTTTCGGGCAAAAGCCCTTCATATTCCTGATGAAGGGCTTTTGCCCGAAACGTCGATTTTGCCTGTCCTCGGATGCTGCCTGAATTGCTGTGCTCTTCCAGCACCACTAATCCAGAAAAAAAAAAGTGCTGAGCACATTTCCTTAAAGTTGCTTTCTTTGTTATTTTGGAAGAGAGATTTGATTCAAATGTGTCAAGTCCTCCGATCAGCGTGGAATTTGTAATAACTAACTAGGGTGTGAATCCACAATTAGAAAAACAGACTTTAACGTTAAAATAAGTGTTTCACAAACAGCTGGAGAGTTTAGGATAAAGGTTGGTGGTGTTAGACAAAGCTGTTTTCCTTTAAGTTAACAGACAAATAATATTTTAATCTTTTCTTTTATATAATGTCCTTTTCTGGCAATTCGCAAGAGTATTCAATAATTTCCTTGCCAGTGTGATGGTTCTTCAGAAATGATGATGATATTTGGTCACTCAAGAAACTGCATAAGGTGTATTTTAACACTGCTGTACTGCAGCTAATGCATGGCTCTGTCTGACCAGGAAGCTCTCCAACCCGTGATTGGTGTATCCGAAGAATTTACAGATTAGTAAGTGGCTTGGCTACATATGACACACCTTCCATGATTGTCATGTCCTAAATTGGGATTTGAACCTGAAACTTCTGACCCAGATAGAGAAGGCTTCAACCCATTGTACCACAAGAGTTCCTGATGATTTATTTGCCTGTTTGATATTGATAGTGCACATCCTCACCTCTAAAACATTCTTTTTGCTCGATTTGTCCTTTGCTGCCCAGCCGATACTCGCTCCTTTCAGTTCAACCGTATATTCAGATACAAATTGGCCAGCACCTTGTTTCTAGCCAAAAAAAAAAGACATTCAACATGAAAGAGGCTGAACATCAACTTCCACTTGCTTGTAACTCATTTGTTTGATTACTTTCGCTTCAAGATTGTATATTATCTTTATGAAAAAGAATGTGAATTATAACCTCATCATATCTAACCCATTGTGTTGAATGGTTCACCAAGTGTTTTGGCACTCTACCATTAGAATACTGTTGGGTGTCGTTGACCTTGGATGATTTGATAGAGAGATACTTTGTTTCCCTGAAAAGTTGAGTCTGAATTAAGTAGCTTCTACAGCAGCAATTTTACTTGCAGTTGGTGTTGTAGAAAGGATACTATTCAATTGGCCATCATTAGATGTGCATAAACTGCTTTGATGTCAATGGGAAAGAAAAATTGGATGTGATATATAATGGTATATATACAATGTAAACATTTCTCTGGTTTCAACTGTGGTACTGACTGTTGTATTACAGGACAACTGTGATATCGATGAGTCCATTTCTTGTATCTGAAATAGACAAATTGGAATTCAAATCAGGTTGTGATCTATCATGCTGGATTGATTCTGGAGGTGCATTGTGCACAGAATTGGATTACCCAAAGCTTAGTTGATCCATTTAATTGAGGCTTGTAGGATCTTAGTAGGTAAGTTAGTTTCAGCATTAGTGGGAGTTAAAAGGGGTCAAACCAGCAGAGTTTAAAAAGGGACCACTAGGCGTGGCAGAAGAAAAAGCCCAAAGCTTTGTAAATGTTTGATATTTTGTATAGTCAGAGTATTTCTCTGGATTCTAGCAAAGAACTACAGGCCATTGCCAGTCAGTATCACCTATTGCCACACGACCTGACCCAAGGGCCTCTATTAGCATTAAGTTGGCCGCAATCACTGCCATAGATAATGACAAACTGTTTCTGGATGCCCACTTGGTGCTTGCAGCTTGCCAAAAGCAGTTCAGTGCTGCAATTGGGAATGGCTTTGCACTGGCACAACCTGGAACCACGCATAATCCCTCTGTTGAAGTGCTGTCCATTTTGAATGCAAGACCTATTGACGAATTGAGTTTTCCCGTATTGGTGCTGGGTTTATTTGCTCTTCCCAGGCAATGATGTGGTCATGAGCAAGGAAGACAGGAGTCAGAGCATAGAGTAGGTTTGCTGGGCCAACTTCTCATGCTCAGCAATTTTACATGCTTGTAAATCCAAGATGGATGGCTTATCATCGAGAATCACACTCAGTACAGGCATCAAGTTAAACATTCACAATAAAGCATAATTTATCTGCATAAATGTGGCAAGGCATAACTGTTAACCCATTGCATTGAGAAATAAATTACAACATGAGAAAAGCCCAACTGAAAAACATTCAGAAGTAGCCTTCAAATTTACTGTGGCAACCTAGTCAAGTGGATTGCCACTGTTTATAGTTGAACCCCATTGTTCATAGTTTAATATAAATGACCTAATTTGAAATTCTATGTGGCCTACATTAAAACACTGCTTCCTCCCACCTCGTTCTGTTTATCAAACAAACTCTTGTTGACTCTAGACTGAACTATGCTAATGCTCTCCTGGCCAATAAAGCCATTCACTATAAGTACCAGCTCATTCAAAGCTCTGTTGCCCATATTCAGTCCCATCCAATTCTGATCACCTGACATATATTGGTCTGGCTGACAGACATTGGAATCTTTGTTCCCCCAGTGCCTCAAATTCCCAACCTAAGGATTTTAAAAAAATAGATTAGTATCGTAGAATCTCTACAGTGTAGAAGCAGGCCAGTCAGCCGATCAAGTCCACACTGACATTCGGAAGAGCATTCTATCCAGACCCACATCCCAATCAGTGCATCCACTATAGCTAATCCATTCAACCAACACATCCTTGGGCACTATGGGCAATTTCCCATGGCTAATTCACCTAACCTGCATGCCTTTGGACTGTGGGAGGAAACCGGAGCAATCAGAGGAAACCTACGCAGACATGGAGAGAATGTCTGTGTGGAGTTTGCACAGTCTTCCCAGGCTAGAATTGAACCTGGGTCCCTGGTGCTGCGAGACAATAGTGCTAACCACTGAGCCACCGTGCCACTCCCTTCTTTATGTCTGTAATGTTCTATAGCTCTACACCTACCTGTATCACACCCCCAAACAATAGCCACTGTTCCTTCACCCACATAGGTCTCAAAGCCTCGAATTGCCTTCCTACGTTTTCCCTCCAGCTTCTTTCAATTCTTTCATCGCCTCTTTAAAGCCTGACTTTTAATCTCTTCTTTTTTCTCCTCTTTTCAAGAAATGCTCTTACACATAACTGAACTTTTTTTTTCTCATTATCAAACCTCCTGCATTTTTTTTTTCACCCATTAGTCCCACCACCAGTCAATCACCCTTGTTTGCCATTTCAGTCTCTCTTTCTACCATCTCCTTATTGGTCTGAGCTTTGTCTGACTGCATCCTTGGGGACTTTTTTTTCACTACAGTATAGGTGCTACGTAAAAGCAAGTTGTTGTTGATGATGGCCAAGGTGTTGAGATGATGATGATAATGGATTGTTTTCAATGGTTACCAGGGATTGGGGGTTTACAACAGCTAGCCAGCCATACAACTCATTCCTTTCAGGTTACACAGCCCAGGCTGTGAAGCTGAAAATGATGCTCATCAAATGCACTGTTTCTCTCAGATTTACTGTTTGGGGATATTCTAGATTTAATCTCATTACCAGTGTGCCTGCGGACTGACTCTTGGGATCTTTATAAAAGGTCAGAATTCCACCCTGCAGCACAGTCCATGAGGATGCCCAGTTCTTCCTAAAATAAAACACAAGGATCAGTATAACTCACTTCAACACAACAGGAAGGAGGAGCACGTTTCTAACCAATTAAGCAAATGTCTCATGAGTATTAGTTTAGCAGTCAACTGGTGAACATTTGGATACCCTCAGTTTAAATAGCACCGTCTGATGTGTAGGGTCTAGAAGGGACCATTTTCTCCGACACTGGCTTTAGTGTAATCATGAATGTTTCAGTGACCACGTTACCAACACAGAGTAACCAAGGGAATCTCTACCCCTTCCATTCCTATCCATTCTATTGCCTATGCATTGACAGCAGAGCAAGGTTTACCCATTTGAACAGGATGTATCGCTGTACAATATAGATCTCAGCACCGAAGGATACGATAGAACCTACACTAGTGCTGGCTCTACATTGGAGCCATCCACATGAATTCCCCTTCCTTGCTGTTTGTTCTTGAAGGAAGTCCTGAGATAGATTTTCTGAACCCTCATTAAGTGTCTTGGAGGCCACAAGTGTACAACAGAGATTGTCAGATGTTCTCTAATGGCATGAATAGAATCAGGAAATCAATCTTCTATAACTTAGTACAAGTGATTGAAGTTTAGTAGCTTTATTGAAGTGATGAAACCCCATTGGTATTTGGGGTATTTGAAATACAATAATTAGAGAATAATTAACAGGGTGCAGCTAGTCATGTGATATTAAAAGCTGGCTTAGATCAGGAGTTAATCTACATTCTGTATGTGAATAAAGCAACATCCTGATTACTCAGTGAAAAACTATTGAATTTGCTTGGTGGTGGCAATAGTGTGTTTGTAAATCCAGGCACCCATGCATGATGCTGAGGATTGATGGTAACCACAGCCTGAATGTCAGCATTGTTCATTTATTGAGGGACAACAGCAATTTCCTGCAAGCTCTCTGTTTGCTCTATAATCGCAGTAATCAAAGTACAGCAAGAAAATAATGCACAGTAGGAATGCAGATTACGGGGATTGGTTTTATGGTGAGTTTCAAATGAAAGGTGAAAATATTGGCAATATGAGCGGAAAAATCAATATCTCAATCTGCAGCAGATATGAATTTCCAACCATTATAACTGGACCCTCAGCCCCTCCGCTGGCCAAATTGCCAATATACATCTGTTATTGTGTAAAGCTCTGTGCTGGTTCACATACACATAGATTTAGCTCCTACAATGAACATAAAAATGTAGTACAGGGTTGGGCTGCATTGTTTGCCCAGGAGCAGGAATCAGAAATGGAGACTATTACCAGGTGCCAAACCCACTTTGGTGGTGAAACAGTGATTCACTGTGATTTTCATAGGCGCCTTCTTAATTGGCCTGGAGACAGGTCTCCCATACAATTAAAGACTTTGGATCTTCAGCTTCACAATTGACCTTCAGCTCAAGAGCAACAGTAGGTTGTGTTGCACCATAAGAGAGAGGTTTCTTCACAATGTTATTAACTCTTTAATTCAAAGATAGCTTGAACAGCCATAACTGCTTGTGCATCCTCTGGGTAAAGGCCTCTGGGTCTGCCTAGAATTTTGCCCCACCCTCACCCCAGCCAAGCGCATGCCTCTATGCACCATCTGGCCCTTACCATGCCCCAGAATCTAGAGACTGACTGGCACTACCTTAATTTAATTGGCTTCAATTAAGCTTTAATGAATCTGATTGACTCCCATGTACAGTGAAAGCATACTGTCCGGCTGCCTAATGGTATGGCAATTGCTCCGCCCAGGAGCATGAAAAACTACAGGTGGTGGTGTGCATAACCCAAACCATCACAGAAGCCAACCTTCCATCCATGGACTCCATTTACATGGTTTGCTGCTGCAGAAAGGCTGCCAACATCAAAGACCCTTTGCACCCAGGTAATGATCTCCTACCACCTCTTCCGTCAGGCAGAAACCAGAACACATGTACAAGCAGCTTCAGGAACAGCTTCTTCCTGGCTGTTATTAGATTGATAAATGGACTATCTAGCCTCAAATAATGCTGATATTGCTTATGTTGATCTTGCCTAACACACATACTGTGCAATATAACCTGCATGCCTCTGTCTAAGTCTTTTTGATTTGTTCATCCTTGCTTGCTATGATCTGCCTGTACTGCTTCTAAACACTGTACTCCAGCACGTGACAATAAGTCAATTAATGCGAGTGGGTAATCCTGTGAACAGACCAAAGGGGCTTTGGAGCTCAAGAACAAGCATGCCAACTTGTGGGGATATCTTTAGTTTCAGATTGTCTTCAATTAGCCAGTCTAATAACTTTCTGTCAAATGAAATTCTATCTTAACTGACCTCTGGGCAATAAATGCTGGCCTAATCAGTGACGCCTTCATCCTGTGAATGAGTGAAAAACAAAACTATAGTTTAACTATATAATGTTGGAGAGTTTAAGGTAGCGATTTATGTGATTGTTTGCCTTTACCTTGAAGCTTTAACATGACAATGGAGATTACAGTTACTGGATGATGGCAAGTCGGCTTACAGGATTGGAATTAATATGGTGGATCAGCTAATGGTTCAAAAAAATTGTCATTACTTCAAACTCCTGATTTTGGATTAATCCAATGAGACACACGCACAACAACAAGATTGCAGGTTTGATTCCTGATCAGTTGCAAAATAGTTCATTTCTGCTGGGTTCCTAATACCAAACAATATCTATTACTCCTTGTTAGAAGTGAGAAGGCTTTGGCTGAAGGCAGAACTGGGTTTGCCTATGTGTATTCATGTGGTCAAATAACCAATGGTCATCTATGAATAATGGCCAGTCAACTTGGGTTACGCATCAGGAGCGCCATCTTGAGGATTGGATGGAGGGGAAAAAAAATCAGCAAAGAACTAAAGCATACAGAAAAAGAAACAATATTTTTTTTTCCTGATTTGAAATATGGGAATCCTAGATATCCACACAGTATCACATATCCATGAGGACTGCCATTGGCAAACCACTTGCCCAGCTGATTAACTTAACCAGACTGTTTACCTTAAAATTCAAGGTGAAGCTATCAAAGATTACAGTTGGTGAGAAAGCCCCATATTTTTGGTGACAAGACGACAAACTAACCAAAAGTATTGCAAATAAAATTTCTAATAATGAGAATGAAGCCATGTATGTGGGGAATAACAATGAATAACAGAACCAAAGTCATAAATATTGGAGCTCAGAGTAATGTGAGCAAAATCCCAAGATTGAGCGATACGTCTGAACAAAAGAAAGAAGTTTTCAGCTGTGGCATTACAGTCCCCATTTTAAGAATAAAGCCCTATGCGACAAGAGTAAAGTATTGAGTAATGGGAGTAACTTAGTCTCACTTAAAACACCATGCTGTAAAGGAATTCTTGGCATTGTGTCCAACTCTGCAATCTATATGAAAGCAAAGTTCCAAATGTCAAAACAAATGCCGAATATACCATTTTAAAACTATAAGGTCTCCATATCCAAATATATTTTGACACTTATTAGTGAGTGACAATAAAATATGCCTGACTGAATTTAATAATATTGTACAAAATAACTAATACAGCTAACATAATATTGCAGAGCTAAAAGGAAACAATAGTTTAAAATACTTGTTTATATATTCAACTGGTATGATTTACTCTGTGAAACAGTGAGGCATCTGAGAAAAGGCGATACAGGAAGGAACCAGTCCATTTTAATTTTTTAAGAGGAGCATGCTTATCATGAAACCACCCAACCATCTGTGAATTCAGCCACGAGTTTAGTTCCTGATCTAAAGCAGCTACGATACTGCACAAATGTTTCTCAGCTAAGTCAGAAAGGCTTCTTACCTCATACGCTTGCCATTATCTGCCACCTTGGCTTTGTTTAGAATTCCAGCTTTATCCAACGACTGAGACTAAATAATTGAGAAACAGCAAATGAGAAAATCTTGAAGTGCAGGAGCAATGAAAGCAGGCAGCAGTTCCAAACCCAAGCTTTACTGTGCAGCACCAGTCTTCCCTTTGAATACCTGCATTGTTTAGTGAACAGAAAATAGCTGCAGGCAAAGGACAAATGAAGGTTCAAAACACCAGAGCCATGGGCCTCAAGGTACAAAACGTTCATGCAGAAAATGGTCAGAACCTGTGCAGCAACAGATAGTTCCCGGCAACAGCAATTGAACAATAATGGCTCAAAAAGCGATCAGGCAAATGGAAAAAAATTATAATTTAAAAAGAAGAACCAGATGTAGTTAAAATATTTAGAGACAGTGAGAAGATGTCACTAGCAGAGAGGATCCCTATTAAAATATCATGCATTAACTGTCAGCTTTGATGGGACTGCAGCTGCGTGTTACACATGAGCAATAGGATTAGGGTAAGAGTAGACCAATGTGAAGGAAGAGGTGGCCTCGCTCACAGTCTGGAAACACTAACGTGGGGAAGCAGGATATCAGCACGGTTCCCAAGTGCGAGTTCGGCACTGTAATCAGACGCATTTCGCCTGTGCATAACTATTGGTCCCTTAAAGAAACAGAATAAAGATTAATTGACATCAAATCTTCTCAGTCAATTGGTTGTGTTCACATAGGGCAAATTCACATGAAGCAATTTTGGAAACATATATGGGAGGGCATAAGAAATGGGACCAAAAGCTAAGGGCTTGTCAAATCCTGGACAACATTTAAGGTGGACTATTGATTTATTTCAATTGTGTTGGATTGCATACAGCCTGATTGCATTGATTAGGGTTTCACTTGAGCACATATTAAGAGACACTCTCCTTTTAAAAGACCATTAATTGTAAATTTGATCTAATTTCAATTATTTGGTACTTTCAAAGAGTACAAAGGGGCATTCACACAGTCTTGTAGTACAGTGTCCTGACCTTTGGATCAGAAGGTGTGGGTTCCAGTCCCACCTGGCCTGGGAGGTGCATTACAACATGTCTGAACAGGTTACAAACAATTAAAAAGGCACTCACTGAAACAGTGGGCAGTTATGTCAGGCTTCTATATGATTGAAGTAAAAATTGGTTGCAGTATGATTAATCACCAACAGGTTCTCTGAAACATAACAACCTGATGCACCAGCTCTTTAAAAAGGAAGGCAGAATGTTTGTGACTCTAGTTATGGACCATGCATCAAACCTCAAAAATTGTCAATTTGCAAACATGGGAACTCAGAATGCAGTCACTGCATCTCTGCAATGTCCTGTATTTAGTAAAGTCACTCAGTGGGAATATTAGTGACTAAAAGGAATGAATAGTGCTGCTGCCTTATTCCTGTCATTTTTCAGGAAGCTTTGAGTCACTAAAATATATTATTTCAACTGTCTTCAGAAATCCGGTAGGATGACGACAGAAGACAGCTGTGCTGAAATGCCCAGGAAACAAATTACACAAATACATGAGCCAACTAACATAGACATTCCAAACAATGGGCAAACACAAATATATATCATTGAATAATTGCTGGTATTTTGGAGGGAATATATCCAGTCCATTTTGCCTTGCATATTCATCAAGCAATGGGGTTCATCCCATGAGCATGCATCATTTGAGTGTTGATACAAAGCCAATTCTCAAGCACATTTTGAATTCCCTGCTAATTGGATGATCCACAATACAATTCCCCATGCACAATTATTTATCGTGTTTCAGTGGGAGATCCCAATATACTTGCGGCTTTTCAAAAGCATTTATTGTTGAAGTTGCAGGGAAAGGCATGATAGGCAGCTAAACATCTCAGGATATTGATGCTTCAGGCAGAATAGAGTGGGAGATAAAAGAGGTGGAGGAGTTGCATTACTGGTCAAAGAAAATATCACAACTGTGCTGAAGGAGGGCACAATGGAAGACTCGACCAAGGAGGCAATACGGGCAAAGCTCAGAAATAGGAAGGGTACGGTTACAATGTTGGGGGGCTGTACTACAGGCTTCCCAAAGCCAGCGTGAGATAGAGGTGCAAATATGTAAACAGATCATGGAAAGAAGTAGGACCAACAGGGTGGTGGTGATAGGAGATTTTAATTTTCCCAAATTGCTTGAGATTCACAGTGTTAGAAGTTTAGATGGAGCAGAATTTGTAAGGAGCATCCAGGAGGATTTTTTAGAGCAGTATGTCAATAGCCCAACTGGGGAAGGGGCCGTACGAGACCTGGTGTTGGGAAATGAGCCAGCCACATAATTGAAGTTTCAGCAGGGGATTACTTTGGGGGTAGTGATCACAATTCCATATATTTTAGAATACTCGTGGACAAAGACGAGAGTGGTCCTCAAGGAACAGCTAAATTGGGGGAAGGCCAACTATACCAAAATTCAGCGGAGCTGGGGAATGTATATTGGGAGCAGCTGTTGAAGGTAACTCCACATTCGATATGTGGGAGGCTTTTAAAGAGAGGTAGTTTAGAGTTGAGGAGAAGTATGTTCCTGTGAAAATGAGGGATCGAAATGGCAAGGTTAGAGAACCATGGATAACAGGTGAAATTGTGGGACTAGCTAAGAGGAAAAAGGATGTTGACATAAGGTCTAGGCTACTGAAGAATATCGGGAATGTAAGACCAATCCGAAATGAGGAATTATGAGGGCTAAAAAGGGTCATGAGATATCTTTAGCAAACAGGGCTAAGGAAAATATATAAGGAGCAAGAGGGTAACTAGAGAAAGGGTTGGCCCACTCAAGGACAAAGGAAGAAAATTATGCATGGAGTCAGAGAAACTGGGGGAGATCCTTAACGAGTACTTTGCAATAGTATTCAGTGAGAAAAGTGACATGACGGATGTGGAGGTTAGAGATAGATCTTTGAGTACTCTAGGCCAAGTCAGCATAAGGAGGGAGGAAGCTTTGGGCATTCTAAAAGGCATTAAGGTAGACAAGTCCCCAGGTCCAGATGGGTTCTATCCCAGGTTACTGATGGAAGCGAGAGAGGAAATAGTTGGGGCATCTTTGAACACGGGTGAAGTTCTGGCTGAGTGGAGGATTGTTAATATTGTCGCCTTGTTTAAGGAGGGTAGCAGGGATAGTCCAGGCAATTATTACCATTGAGCCTGATGTCAGTGGTAGGGAAGCTGCTGGAGAAGATACTGAGGGATGCAATCTATTCCCATTTGGAAAGAAAATGGGCTTATCAGTAATGGGCAGCATGGTTTTGTGCAGGGAAGGTCATGTCTTACAAATCTAATAGAATTCTTTGAGGAAGTGACAAAGTTGATTGATGGGGGAAGGGCTGTAGATGTCACATACATGGACTTTAGTAAGGCACTTCATAAGATTCTCCATGGTAGGCTGATGGAGAAGATGAAGTCGCATGGGATCCAGGATAGAGAACTGGCTGGGCAACAGGAGACAGAGAGTAGTGGTGGAAGGGAGTTTCTTCAAATGGAGACCTGTGACCAATGGTGTTCTACAGGGATCTGTGCCTGGACCATTGTTGTTTGTAATATATATAAATGATTTGGAGGACGGTATCAGTTGCCTGATTAGCAAGTTTGCAGATGAGACCAAGGTTGGTGGAGTAGCAGATAGTGAAGGAGACTCTCAGAGAATACAGCAGAATATAGATAGATTGAAGAGATGGGCAGAGAAATGGCAGATGTAGTTTTGGGCAAATGCAAGGTGATGCATTTTGGAAGATCCAATTCAACAACGAACTATACAGTAAATGGAAATATCCTGGGGAAAATTGACGCTTACAGAGGTCTGGGCATTCAGGTCCATTGTTCCCTAAAGATGGCAACATAGGTCAGTAAAGTGATCAAAAAAGCACACAGCGTGCTTTCCTTCATTGGACGGGGTACTGAATACAAAAGTTGGCAGGTCATGTTACAGTTGTATAGGACTTTGGTTCGGCCGCATTTGGAATACTGTGTACAGTTCTGATCGCCACATTTTAAAAAGGACGTGGATGCTTTGGAGACGTTGCAAAGGATATTGCCTGGTCTGGAGGGCACTAGCTATGAAGAGAAGTTGAATAGATTAGGATTATTTCATTTGAAAGACAGAGTTGAGGGGGGACCTGATTAAGGTCTACAAAATCATGAGATGCATAGCAAGAAGCTTTTTCCCTGAGTGAGGAACTCAATTACTAGGAGTCACGAGTTCAAAGTGAGGGGAAAGGTTTAGGGGAGATATGCGTGGAAAATTCTTTATGCAGAAGATGCTGGGGGCCTGGAACACATTGCCAGTAGAGGTGGTAGAGATGGGAACAATAGCATCATTTAAGATGTATCTGGACAGATATGTGAATGGGCAGGGAACAGAGGGATACAGATCCTTGGAAAATAAGTGACAGGTTTAGATAGAGGATCTGGATCGGTGCAGTCTTGGAGGGTTGAAAAGCCTTTTCTTGTGCTGTAATTTTCTTTGTTCTTTGCACATTACTGAGCAAGCTTCGCACACAGTACAAAAGTAATGTTCACTAAATGTTCAGAGATGGGTCCAGAATATTTGGAACTAAGTCAGGCCAATAAGTAGTCAATAAAATGATCATACTTGTGCCCCCAAGATCACTGCCTTCTACACAGCTCAGGTGAAGCACTACGAGAAACTCGAGCCATATAAAATGGTGCTTTGGTAGCTTCAAGATGCGGGTCCCTTGTGAATTCTCCCTTTTCTTCATTTGTAATTGATGGCCAGACACCAGGTGTCTAAGCCCCAAAGTCTGGGATTCCTGGTTTAAATTGTCACTTCTTACTCCTATTTTAACACACTGTATACTCTCCTCTCTGACTGTAATTTTGGTTATCACTGCTAATCGGCCCAATTTTAATCAAATCCACTCATAAGCACATAGTTAGGCTCAGGCCTAGCATCTCCATCTTTGACTTGGTGCATTAAAAAAAATCTGATTATGCATCTTGGAATGGCTTAAGTCATCTTACTACTATAAATTTGTGATATAAAAGGTTATTGTTGTTTAATGTTTAAGGGGAAGGGTGTCTGGTAGCTGTAATCTACTGATTCATTGACACAAAATTCTTTAAAAGGGTATTTGCTAGAGAACCTGTCCTGAGCTATTGTTTGAAACATGGAAATTATATGGCACAGAGGGAGGCCATTTGGCCCTCGTATCTGTGCTGGCCAAAGAAGAGCAGTCCAGCCTAATCCTATTCTCCAGTTTAAATACATCGCCCTGTAGGGTACAGCACTTCAACTATATATCTAAGTTGTTCTTCTTTTTAAAAGCTAATCCAGGGTTCCACCTCTACAACCATCACCACCTTTTGGGTGAAAATATTTCTTCTCAACTCCCTCTAAAATCCTTCTAACCAATTAAATCAAATTGATGCCATTGACTATTGACTTCTCTGGTCAATGGATTAGGACATTCCTAGCTGAGCCATTTATAATTTTATACGCCTTAAGTAAACCTCTCCGCCTGCTCAGTTTCAACAAAACTAACCCCAACCTGTATAATCTAGATTCCTGGCTAAAATTCTTCAAACCTGGTAACATCCTCACAAATCTCCTCTGTACTTCTTCAAGCCCAATCATATTCATCATGTAGTGACTAAAACTATGTACAGTTGCCTAGAAATGGCCTATATTGTGTTTTATATCGTTCAATATAATGTTCACCCTACTGAGGGCTGGAGTGGAGCAGGCTGAAGGCCCAAACAGAGGAGGATGGGATAGTTGTTGAACTGGGGACCAGTGTGGGCAGTCAGCGGCTTGCAAACCCGGTCAGACCACGTATAGAAGCTCCTGCGCTGATCGACTGCAATGTAATGTTTATTTATAATCTGTTTACCTGACTGTAATATTTATCCTTTTAACTTTATTTCTTATTTTTCTTACTTACACTATGAATCCCTGTAAGGTATATAACTGTTTTTTTCTTTATTTCTCTATTTTGTATCTAACATTTGTACTTAGGTACTTTGTCCCTAAGACGACACCGTGAAAGATGACATGGTAAACTTTTCACTGTACTGTTGTACTTAATTCTAACTGAAACCAAATTCTACTTCTATGCTTCAGCTAATAAAGGAAAGTAATTGGTCTATCTTTTCAATCACCTTATCTGACTTGTTACTTATAGGAGTCTGTGGACATGCACTCCAAAGATTTTCTGTTTCTTTACACATCTAACCATTTACTGTGTATTCTTTACGTATTGCGTATTTTTGTTTGCCCTTCTCAAGTGCATTATCACATTTTCCACAATGAGTTCCAAATGCCACTTCTCTCTCTGTCTAAACACCTCATCAGCAGCCCTCTCACTTTCCTGAAGAAGGGCTTATGCCCGAAACGTCGATTCTCCTGTTCCCTGGATGCTGCCTGACCTGCTGCGCTTTTCCAGCAACACATTTTCAGCTCTCACTCACCAGCAACTTTTGTATCATATGAAAATTTCGCAATCACGCCCCCTATATTTGAGTCAAAATCACTGAAAGGTATCACGAGAAGCAAGGGACTGAGAACTGAACTCTAATTGGGAACGCACAGACTTCCAGTTACAAAAGCAACTGCTGACCATCATCTTTTGTTAGTTCTGAATCAATTTGTCACTTGGCATTGGATCCTGCAGCTTTTTATTTTTCTGAACAGCCTGTTAAAAGTTTGGTGAAAATCCGTGTTAGATGCTTATAGTCCAACAGCTTTATTTGGAAGCACTGGCTTTAGGAGCGCTGCTCCTTCATCAGATGGAGGAGCGTCACTCTGAAAGCTAGTGCTTCCAAATAAAGCTGTGGAATATAACCTGGCGTTGTGTGGTTTTTAGCATTGTACACCCCAGTCCAACACCAGCATCTTCAAATCATGTTAGATGCATTAGCCTTATTGAATTTGTTGATTCTGTAACAAGAAGGGACAATCAGGTTGGTCCAAATTGATTGACGTTGACAGATCCATGCCTTTATCTATGCCCAATGATATAAGGTAGTGTCTCAACCACTCAGGCAAGACACCTGAATTCAAATCCCACATGCTCCTGTGATGTGCAACAAGTTGATAGAAACTATCTAAACCTGATGATTTAAATGGTGCCTCAGAGCTTTTCCAATAGTATGTCCTCCAACATACTGATCTGTAATTAATCACACAATCCATTTCTTCTTAACCCACAAACCTTAGTAGCTTTCCAATCCTCCAGCACACGTGAAAAATTATGGTCAGATCTTGAACTATTTTCCCTTGCTCCCCTTAACAGAGTTTTTGACCCTGGGCATGGCTGACACTAGCCAGTTTGAATTCGGCACATCTGGCAAGTAACAGCATTAAATACTGTGCAATTATCCTATCTCGAAACAGCATTTCCCTTAAGTGTGATTTAGTATCAGGAAAATTCATCAAACTTACCCATAAAAGGTCCATGACAACAGTAACAGTTACATCAAGTCCCCACAATGATTGTAAACTCAAGCAGGTGTAAGTGACCATGGCCTCAAATTACAATGGCCAGTACTCTGCGAAGTTGTGCAGTGTCTGCTGGTCATGTAAAGGGAAACGAGTGATGGCTAACCTACACCACAACAAGGCATTGGAGTCGAACAGCTCAGGAAAATGACCCAAGCAACCACTCTCAAAATGACAGCGAAATGGACCAGAGTCACAATTGAATGACAGCCTTCCCATGGTCCTTCATCAGGGAGGACAAGAAGAAAATTTAAAAGCCTCACTTTGTTTCTTGACAGTGTGTGTTCCCAGACAGTCAATCTTTTCACGTGGGTTGGAACACACTTTTTGTTCCATATTGAGTGAATCAAGGCCAGAACAATGAAAAGTCTCTTAGACTTGATGAATTAAAAGAGATTTCAGCACCTATTTTAAAACTTTGCCCACTCCCATTTCTAGATTTCCCCACAAGATAAAATATCCTCTCAGCATCTGCATCCTCCAGCCCTCTCGATCTTTTTTACTCCTGCACAGAGGCCTTTCTCAGCTACTTTTCAAATGTTTGTCTGCCTCTGTAGTTGCTTGTCTTCACACTACCTCATCATTTCGTTACCTTAACGATATCTCAGAGGAGCAGCTCATGTCCAATGCCAGCAACTCCAGTGAAGCCAGCATTGGGTTTGCTGGGTCAGGCTAGTTCTGAGTTGCAAGCTGCCTTCCATAGGGATGAGACGAGACTGACCAAACTCACCTCAAGTCGAACACAACTGTCCTATCCAGTCCTCATCAGAAAGGTTAAATCAGGCTAAAAGTTCTGTGAATTTATTCACTCCTTCACTCACCTTCTCCTCTGTATTGTAACGCACTGATAGAACTGGCTTCGGAGCAACGCCATGGCGCCAGTTTGAGAAAACAAAATTTCCCTCTTGATCCACTCCATTCCCTGCATTGAGTTGACTGGAGGGAGTTCCATACTGAAGGAGTAAGGGAAAACATCAGTTATTTCACCTGGGCAAACAGGAAAAAATAGCCTAATAAAACACTAAATGCTGGAGAAACTCAGCAGGTTTAGCATATCTGTAGAGAGTGAAACAGAGTTAATAGAACATAGAACATAGAAAAATACAGTGCAGTACAAGCCCTTTGGCCCTCGATGTTGCGCCAATCCAAGCCCACCTAACCTACACTAGTCCACTATCCTCCATATGCCTATCCAATGCCCGTTTAAATGCCCATAAAGAGGGAGAGACCACCACTGCTACTGGCAGGGCATTCCATGAACTCACAACTCGCTGAGTAAAGAATCTA
>NC_057742.1:32730777-32747454 GCF_004010195.1 Chiloscyllium plagiosum | reverse complement strand
CTTACCTACATTGAACTCCATTTGCCACCTTTCTGCCCAGCTCTGCAACTTATCTATATCCCGCTGTAACCTGACACATCCTTCCTCACTGTCAACAATTCCACCGACTTTCGTATCATCCGCAAACTTGCTCACCCAACCTTCTAGCCCCTCCTCCAGGTCATTTATAAAAATGACAAACAGCACTGGTCCCAAAACAGATCCTTGCGGAACACCGCTAGTAACTGCACTCCAAGATGAACCTTTACCATCAATTACTACCCTCTGTCTTCTTCCAGCCAGCCAATTCCTAATCCAAAGCTCCAACTCACCCTCAATGCCATACCTCCGTAATGTTGAGTCCTGTCATGATCCTTTTCCTGAACAGTTCTGAAGAACAGTTATAATGTTAAATTTATTTCTTTCCATAGATGCTGCCAGATCTGTGGAGCTTTTCCAGTGTTTCTTATTTTTATTTCAGCAGCAACAGTTTGGGGGGATTACGGGGTAAAACTATGCACAGAGCAGTTAAGTGAAGGAATGAATTGGAGGAATCGGGAGACAATCAAACCAAACTGGCTTTAATGGCTGGGTCAACAGTATTCCCAGAGCCCCAGCTGGACTCAACCAGGATGCTGGAAGGGAACAAGAATTTGACAGTAGGAACCTACAACGAGGGACAACAGTGCTGGAGGGTCAGGTTTCCTTGCATGGCCCAGGACACCCACTACTAGTATTTTACCAACAATGGAGCAGTATCGAGGTGCCCACCCTGGGTCAACTGAGGCCCTTAAGTGACCAATGTGTGGTCACATGATGTCCACCTGGTCCCTAATCATTCAACTGGGGTGATGGAGCACTGCTTAAACCTCAAATTCTGATAATTTTAATCGGAATCTTGGTGATCTTATGGAAGTGTTCTCCTCATTACAGTAGGGATCCTTTCCACACTAGTCTCAGTGCACGAACTGTGACAAGGACCAACACCGAGCATTCTTTTTAAGTATACCATTGTTGTCATCTTTCTACCTTCATACACTTTCTTTGGAGTGAATAGTCTGATGTAGGGGAGGACTTCTCAGATTGATTAACAATCTGTGATCATGTATGCTCCTATGATGGCTGTAGACATTTAAATATCAGGCTATGGAGTTGGTTATCTTGCACAGCAGGAGGAATTTATGGGCTTTCACATCTCATACAAGATTCACCCAAACTCACTGAAGTATTTCCCAGTGGACCTAATCCAGAGTTTCAGCTTGATCAGACATTCTGAAACGGGGGTCGAACCCTGTTCCGACAGCTGCAAAGCTACCACTGAACAGAGAAATACACAGTAATGTACTGAAATGTGTTTCATACTGAATACAAGTGGTTAGTCCACAAGACAATGACAACTACTTTTCAAAATACTCCACACAGTGAGCTACTTTGATTCACTCATCTGAAAAGGGGAAGTATGAAGAGTAGTGTCTCTTCATAAATGTCAGTATTTAAGAAAACTCCTTCACAGCATAATATTCAATACTTGCGGAAATCCCTTACCTGAGGAAGTTCCCACTCAGATTTGGCTCCTTCTGGATTATAGTAATAGAACTTGCCATTGCTGTCAACATGCCTTATCCACTGAGAGGAATGACACAAAACAAAATTGAGGTCACACAGTATCACTTGCTTAATACAAAAGGTGGTAACTCTATAGGGAAATTAACTACTAAAGCCATTGCTCAAATAACTATAAAATTAAAAGCACAGAAGTCAAGATGCTGAGACTGATGCAGAATTGTGAACAGACCCACTAAACTAGTCTCAGCAGAGTTTAAGAGCTACAAGTCCAATTACAACATAACAGCCATACAGCTCTCCATGTTAACTTATAGTACAGACTCCACACACTTTTAAAGCAGTGCGCCTCACATGTACATTTGAACATACATATAGACCCAGTGTTCTATCATCAGCATTATTTTAATTTTAAAATGGATGTGGAACAGTGCTACTTGGTTACAATGTGTGCACAAATCACTAAAGGTAGCAGGCCAGATTGAAAGAATAGTAAAGAAAGGTATACAGGATAATAGATTTGATAAATAGAAACACTAAACACAAAGCAAGAATGTTAGGATGAACTTTGATAAAACACTGGTTCAACTTCGAAAGGAATACTGTGCCAGTTCCTAAAGTACTGCATGCAAGCAAGGATAAGTAGTTTAGAGGGGGTACAGAAATTCTTGTGGATTATTGTTAACTTACAGGCTGTTAAATTCACTGGCTGGGCCAACACTTATTGTTCATCTCTAATCACCCTTGAGAAGATGGTGGTAAACTGCCTACATTTGCCCATTTTTAGACCACAGGATTACAGGAGCCAAGTGGACCTGGTGAAACCCGATGTAGTAAGCAAGTTAACGTTGGGTATGTGCTGTCTGGTCGCACTGTCAATAGCACCTCCCATTACTTTGCTAATGATTGAAAGTAGACAGACAAAATGCTTAATGGCAGGGATGGACTGGTCCTGCTTATGTGGACAGGACATAACTGGACAATTATCTACATTTCTGGGTAGATGCCAGTGTTGTAACTACCATAACAACTTGGCTGGGGGTACATTCTGAATGCTAGTTCTGGAGTACAAGTCGTCAATACTATTACTGGCATGAACCCATAGCACCACAGTATTTAATATTCTCAACCTTTTCTTGATGTCATGAAGTAAAACTTAAATTGGCAGAAGGCCTGCATCCATGATACTGGGAACTTCAGCAGGACACTGACATGGATCATCCACTCAGCACCTCTGCCTGAAGATTGTTGTAAATATTTCAGCGTCCACTTTTGCACTGACATGTCTTCCATCACCGAGGACGTTAACATTTGTGAAGCCTCCTCCTCCAGTGAATTATTTAATTGTCCACCACCATTCACAACTGGATGTGGAAGGACTGCAGAGCATATAGCCAATTCATTGGTTGCAGAATTGCTTGGCTCTGTGTATCACTTGGCTCTAATGCTGCTTGGTTGGTACATTGCCTTGTGTTGAAGCTTCCCCTGGTTAAAAGCTCATTTTTGTATCCCTGCTTCTGCTCCTGGTATGCCTTCCTGCATACTCCAGTGAAGCAAGATTGATCTTCTGGCTTGAGGGTAATCGCAGAATGGCAGTGTGATGGACCGTGTGCGTGCAGATTATGGTTGAATAGAATTCTGATCTGTGTATCTAAAGATGGGACTTTGTCTTCGCAAGGACTGTCATGGATAGATCAGTCTGTTACAAGTAGATTGGTGAGCTTGAGATCAAATCCATTTTCCCCTCTTATTGGTTGCTTCAACACCTGTCACAGGTCCAGTCCAGCAGATATACCCTTTAGCACTGGGCCATCCCAGTCAGTAATGGGGTTGCTGAGCAACTCATAGTAGTGGATATCGAAGTCAACCACACAAAGTACAGTCTGTGCCCTTGCCATTCTCAGTGCATCTCCATAAGGCCCTCAACAGATGAGGATGTGTGGTAGGTGGGCATTGCAGATAGTCTGCTTGCCCATGTTTGACCTGATGCCATGGCACTTCATTGGATCCACAGTCAAGAATGGTTCCAGGCATATGGGACTTCGATTACATGGATAGGTTGGGGAAGGTGGGATTGTTCTCCTTAGAGAAGGTTGAGAGATTTGAAATGTGTCTTTAAAACCCATGATGGGACTGGATAGAGTGTATAGAAATGGTTGCCAATTGTTTTAACGGTTGAGAACCAAAAAAGACTGATTTAAAGTACAAATGGACCAACAGTGACATGAGAGAAAAAGTATTTCTAGTCAGAGAGAGATTAGGATCTGGAATGTGCGGCCTGACAGCACAGTGGAGAAAGATTCAATTTTGTGATTTTCAGAAGAGAATTGGATAAGCACCAGAATGGAGAATAACTGCAGGCCTGTGGGGAAAGAGCAAGTACTGGAAATAGTGGAGCTGCTTTTGCAGACAATTGGCACCGACAGGACGGGCTAAATGACCTCATTCTAGGATTCTACCATGAGCCCAGCCAGCAGGAGGACTGGGCTTTCCATTTTCTCCTAATATGTGAAATAAGGGCATAATTTGCATTCTCTGGTCCATTAACGCAAAATGTGTACTTAATAATTTATTTTAAATGGGATAATTATGAAACTAAGGGACAAAATACGATTACATAAAGCATTGCTAAATTGGTCGATCATGGTGTTGTTTTGAAACCATAGTCTCTGGGGAAAAAGAAAGGCTTTCAGAATAGAAAGTGACAAATTTCACATGGTACTCGACAACTGCAACGGATACAAAAATGTTTCTCACTTTTTCTTGCGTAACTTCACTGGTATAAAGCAGCTGTCCATCTTGGTCCAGCTCAGAGGACCAGCCTGGGGGAGTCTGTGGTTCTATCGGTTGGTATAATGGTGAGTCCACTGGTGACTGTGGCTCGCTGTACTCATCCTGTGACCAGGCTGATGGCTGCCGCCGATGACCTAAGTATGACCCAATGTGAGCTGGAGGGCTCTCCTCAATGAATTCTGGGTAATCCTCTTCTGGAGTAGGAGGCTGAAAGAAATACAGAGGAGTGAGCTTTCACCATCAAAATGCAAGATAAACTTCAAAGGTATGAATGCATAAACAACCAACTGGAAACAGTAACTATATTAGTATAAATTTAGAAGATCAAATATTACACATGGAACAATTTGGGGGGGACCGGATTGCATTGCATTGTTCCTGCCAATTTCTTCCTGTTTCAATCCCTTTTTATACTGATTTATAAAGAATCCATTTCCTGTTCCCTTCTCCTGAAGACTGTACCTACTTGCTGGGATATTATTCCACACAACTGACTGTCCTTGATGCATATCACACTTCTGTGGTCAAACATCCTGGTGTCATTCATTACACCCACTTAGGTACTGTACATATTCATATCTTTAGAGTGTCACTTGACTGCTCCATCACGGGAAGAGTTACAGACAACATATCCACATTCCCAGAAAGGCTCAGACTTCAAATATTCTAACTTCCTACCCAAGGGAAACTGATCCTAAATGAAACATCTCAACTGCAGCTAGACATAAGACAAGCTAATTCAGAAGTCATGAATCTGTCAATGAAGAGATTTCATTAACAACATTTGAGAATTCATTGATTGTGGATAGGGGCTCATTTGCAAAGACTAATTTAAAAAAAAAGATAGGGTCAGCAAACAGTCATTTGGGACATGTTTTCAAACATGAACATGACATGGTTTAAGCACATAGTGTTGACAAGCATACGTGTGCACTCAGTTCATCCTCTGCCTTCGAGAAAGCCCCTTTGAAGGGACCAGTGTGACGAGGAAACACTGATCTTGCCGCCTTCTTGAAAAGCCTCTGAATTCTCAACAATTCCTGAACTCACTGAATGGCATTTCGAGCAGTTCATAGCTTATCCTTTTTACTTTCAAAAATTAATGATTACTGGCCAAAGTATTTTCTTTAATTCGTGTATTAGCAAATGGCTTACTGATTATTTACACTTTGATACTTCGAATTAGAAGTTGAACTGAGTTACATCTTTGCCAAATAAGTTCTGATTTCACAATAAATCTATAATTATGGTGTTTATTAAAGAAACCTAACTACTTTCAAAATTGTAATTCTAATACAGATCAAGCATATAATTGGTAATTGGGTAAAGCATTTAAATTCATGTTGTGACTAGACAGAGACAATTCACTCTTCGATCTAGCTATTAACATTTTGAATTTGATGCATATGATCCAGTATGAGGAGAGCTCATAGGAATTTGAGGAGCTGAAAGTGTCATTTGTGTACCATCTGTCTGTAGCCTATGCATGTAGTAAGTACAATTATGTCACGCAAATGACAATTTTATTCACTTTTGTAATGTAGGTATTGCTGCAAAGATGAATATTTGTGACCCATTTGTGAACGCTCTTGAGAAAACGGTGATGTGATGATACTATGGCTTTAAAAGGGATATTTTGTCCTTTTTTTACGAAGAGATGCTTTGAGGCAGAGGAACCGAGCTGTCTATTTGAATCCAATAAAGTAAACAGCTTGCGAGACCTTGGTTTTTTTTAAATGATGGAACAATAAAAGCAATAAAAGAATAGGTGAGATCAGGCTCCACTAGGGCCAGGATTTTTAGTTTTAGTTTCTCAGTAGCAGTTGCTGGGTTCTTGAAGCTGGGTTTGGAAGATGCAGTACATCTCTCCCTGCTACTCTCTCTCTCTGAGTTTCCCTTTGATATGCTTCCTCTCTGTTACAGCTAAAAGCTGAGGGTTCTCCTTCTGCTGCTGGAATTGCATGTGAGATTATCTATTTTTCAGAATTTGCCTTTGCCGCAAGTGTGTTTATGGGATGTTACTGTATTGGAACAGTTACTGTTTGGTAGTTGAATAATCTATTACTCTGTTAGGTTTTCCAAAAGAATTAAGTTATTTGGATTCTTCCTTGTGTTTTTTTTTTAGCTATAATGTATGAATAAAATGTGTTTTGCTTCAAGACTTGTAGTTTGATCAATCGACTTGCATCCGGATTGCAACTCCTGGCACTTACCTTTAAAATAAGAAAAAGATAGGGTCAAGACTATCATCTTAATATATTCAGAGGGAATTAGGAAAGGTCCATAACATTAAAACTAAACTTCCTTCTAAATGTGGCAGTCCGAAACCTGAATCAGACATTAGTATTTCAATTGGTTTGGAATTGAACAGGTACCATATTATCTTACTAATTTTGTGCTGTGTCTGGTTCCAGCACATAAAAACAGAACTCATTATGTTAATGCTACTTGTGTTGTTTCAATGAAGCAGACTTTAGAGAAAACTAACCACCATGCCGACATTTTCACATGTTGGTTTTAAGGTTTCAGATTTTGGAACTTGAGATCAAGGATTAAGTTTATTTTTTTCCTGTGGAAAATACTTGTCATGTGTGACTGCAAATGGGACAGCTAATTTGGTACATCAGAGCAGCACAGTGACTCAGTGGTTAGCACTGCTGCCTCAAAACACCAGGGACCCGGGTTCAAATCCTGCCTTGGGCAACTGTCTGTGTGGAGTTTGCACATTCACCCCATGTCTGCGTAGGTTTCTTCCGGGTGCTCCGGTTTCCTCCCACAATCCAAAGATGTGCAGGTTAGGTGAATTGGCCATGCTAAACTGCCCATAGTGTTAGGTGCGTTGGTCAGGTTAAGTACAGGGTAGGGGAACGGGTCTGGCTGGGTTACTCTTTGGAGGGCCGCTGTGGACTTGTTGGGCCAAAGAGCCCATTTCCATACTGTAGGGAATCTAATCTGGCATTTTAAACAATCAGTGTGTCATCAACAGATTTGATAATAGTCCCTGAAAAATTTAGTCAAACTTGCTGTGTGTTATATTTGAGACGAGGAGAATTTTCTTCACCTAGACAGCAAATGTTTCATCTAAGCTGCATGTGAGCAGCAGGTCTGATGTTCCAAGCACAGCAATCAGTGTCAGCGCGTCAATCTCAGAATTGACATCCGATTCTGGAAATCCAGAAGCTATTTCCCTGCAAAGACCTCGGAGGGACAGTTAGTAAGAAAATTAGAGGGAATATTGCCAGAGAGTATGGTGAGCCTGTGGAATTCTCTACCACAGAACAAGTTACTAAATTGAATGATCAGCCATGATCATATTGAGTAGGATCAAAAGGCTAAACGGCCTCATCCTGCCGCGATTATTTCTGTTTCAATGCTTATTAACAGTCGTGATGCATGTTTATATTCATTCACAGGATGTGGGTGTCACTGGTTACATCAGCATTTATTGCCCATCCTAACTTCCCTGCCATCTTGGTGAGTTGCCATCTTGAACCATTGCAGTCCATGAAGGGCAGGTACATCCACATTGATGCAGGAGTTTGACTTGGTGACAGTTGAAGAAATAGTTGAGACACAGGATTATGAAAGTCATTTTTTTAAAAAATGAATTCTTGGAGTGTTGACATTCCTAACAAGGACAGCAATTATTGGCCAACCCTTGAGATGGTGATACACCTTCTTGGGTGGTTTCGGTCCTGATGATGAAAGTACTATCGCAATACTGTTATGTAGGGGGTTCCAGGAATACTGCAGAGTGAAAAGTGAATAACAATAAATGTCTGAGTCAATGTTGTTGGTCTTGGAGGGAAACCAGGACAGAATGGTGCTCAGATGTACTTAATGCCCTTGTCCTTTCAGGCAGTGGACATAGGTGGTTTGACAAGTCAATGAAGTCTCAGCAAGTTGTTGCAATGGATCCTGTAGTTAGTACACAATGCGGAATCAATACGTACTGCTGGTGAAGCAAGTCAATGATTAACCCGACAAATGCTAGCCCTAATTTTCTTTTGTTTCATTAGTTTGTCTCTGGCTTTACTTGAGGCATTGTTTAGGTCTTCAACAACTGAGAAAGTAAGTGACAAACAATTTAAGAAGTCATAAATATCTTTCATATTTATATTCCACTGCCTCTGTCCCATAACATAATAGAAAAGAACATGAAAGAAACTGCTCCACTACTTTGACCTTTTAAAGTTAACAAATGATTTTCAGATGGAGATTCAATTATTTTCTGAAATAGATGCATGAGACTTTAAAAACAAAGTACAATAAAACACACATTGCAGCACATGTCAAATCAATTCATCACCTGAATAATTACCATGTGTAACAACTATGGACATAAAAAGATGGAATTAAATGGTTTTACTTTAGAATTAGGACACCAATGTCCAGGAAATATTTTTATTAACTCACAAATCATTTCCTGTATCCAGAGGGACAACTACGGACAAATTTAAAGGGAGCACAGAGGTTCCCTCACAGCCCAATCGAATTATAAGTCTCCCAAATTAAGAAGGGAAGCCCAAGAAGTCAATGCAGGCAAATGTGGTATAAGGTTCAATTAAAATGAGTCAGGATAAGATGATTAAATAGGCTGGAGTTTTAAAAAGTTAACAGACCAGGGAGTGTGAAACAGGTTAGTATGGGATATCATTAAGCTTTTTTGTGTAAAAAGAATTCAAATCAAAACCAGACAGATTTATTGCAGGTGTTATTGAATGGTTGTCGAAGGTTCCGGGATTTAGATGTTTCAGGAAAAACAGAGAAAATGGTAAAAGATGGGGAATTGGGGCACTGCTAGTCTAGGACAGTATTACGGTTGCAGAAAAGACGTTTGAGGACTCGTCTACTGAGGTAGTATGGGCTGAGATTAGAAACAGGAAAGGAGAGGTCACCCTGTTGGGAGTTTTCTATAAACTTCCAAATAGTTCCAGAGATGTAGAGGATGAGATAGCAAAGATTAGATTAGATTAGATTAGATTAGATTACTTACAGTGTGGAAACAGGCCCTTCGGCCCAACAAGTCCACACCGCCCCGCCGAAGCACAACCCACCCATACCCCTACATCTACCCCTTACCTAACACTACGGGCAATTTAGCATGGCCAATTCACCTGACCTGCACATCTTTGGACTGTGGGAGGAAACCGGAGCACTCGGAGGAAACCCAAGCAGACACGGGGAGAATGTGCAAACTCCGCACAGTCAGTCGCTTGAGGTGGGAATTGAACCCGGGTCTCTGGCGCTGTGAGGCAGCAGTGCTAACCACTGTGCCACCGTGCCGCCCATATGATCCTCGATAGGAGTGAGAGTGACAGGTCGTTGTTATGGGGACTGTACCTTTCCAAATATTGACTGGGAATACTATAGTTCAAGTACTGTAGATGGGTCAGTGTTTGTCCAATTTGTGCAGGAGGGTTTCCTGACACAGTATGTAGGCAGGTTGACAAGGGGTGAGGCCACATTAGATTTGGTATTGAGTAATGAACCTGGCCAGGGGTTAGATTTGGAGGTAGGTGAGCATTTTGGTGATAGTGACCACGATTCAGTTATGTTTACTTTAGTGATGGAAAGGGTTAGGTATGTACTGCAGGGCAAGAGATATAGCTGGGGGAAAGGCAATTACAATGCAATTAGGCAAGATTTAGGATGCATAGGATGGAGAAGGAAACTGCAGGGGACGGGCACAATTGAAACGTGGAGCTTATTCAAGGACCAGCGACTGCAGGTCCTTGATAAGTATGTACCAGTCAGGCTGGGAGGAAGTTGTTGAGGATGGGAGCCCTCGTTTACTAAGGAAGTTGAAGCTTTTGTCAAGAGGAAGGCGGCGGCTTACGTTAGAATGGGATGTGATGGCTCAGTTAGGGCACTTGAGAGTTACAAGTTAGCCAGAAAAGATCTAAAGAGAGAGCTAAGAAGAGCCAGGAGGGGACATGAGAAGTCATTGGCAGATAGGATCAAGGAAAACCCTAAGGCTTTCTATAGGTATATCAGGAATAAAAGAATGACTAGAGTAAGATTCGGGTCAATTAAGCATAGTAGTGGGAAGTTGTGCGTGGAGTCAGAGGAGATAGGGGAAGTGCTAAATGAATATTTTTTGTCAGTATTCACACTAGAAAAAGACAATGTGGTCGAGGAGAATCCTGAGATACAACCTACCACACGAGATGGGATTGAGGGGCATAGGTGGTGGTGTTGGCAATTCTGGAAAGTGTAAAAATAGATAAGTCCCCTGGGCTGGATGGGATTTATCCTAGGATTCTCTGAGAAGCTAGGGAAAAGATTGCCAAGCCTTTGGCTTGATCTTTATATCGTCAATGTCTACAGGAATAGCGCCAGAAGACTGGAGGATAGCAAGTGTTGTTCCCTTGTTCAAGAAGGGGAGTAGATATAACCTTGGAAATTACAGACCTGCGAGCCTTAGTTCGGTTGTGGGTAAAGATTTGGAAAGGGTTATAAGACATAGGATTTATAATCATCTAGAGAGGAACAAGGTGATTTGAGAGAGTCAACAGAGTTTTGTGAAGGGTGGATTGTGCCTCACAAACATTATTGAGTTTTTCAGAAAGTGACTAAACAGGTGGATGAGGGTAAAGCAGTCGATGTGGTGTATATGGATTTCAGTAAGGCGTTTGATAGGGTTCCCCACTGTAGGCTATTGTACAAAATAAGGGGGCACAGGATTGAGGGTGATTTAGCAATTTGGATCAGAAATTGGCTAGCTGTAAGAAGACAGAGGGTGGTGGTTGATGGGAAATATTCATCCTGGAGTTCAGTTACTAGTGGGGTACTGCATAGATCAGTTTTGGGGCCACTGCTGTTTGTAATATTTATAAATAACCTGGATGAGGGCATAGAAGTTTGGGTTAATAAATTTGCAGTTGACACTAAGGTTGGTAGAGTTGTGAAGAGTGCCGAAGGATGTTGTATGTTACAGAGAGACATAGAAAAGCTGCAGAGCTGGGCTTAGAGATGGAAAATGGAGTTTAATGCAGAAAAGTGAGGTGATTCACTTTGGAAGGAGTAACAGGAATGAAGAGTACTAGGCTAATGGTAAGATTCTTAGTAGTGTAGATGAGTAGAGAGAACTCGGGGTCCAGGTACATAGTTCCTTGAAAGTTGCCATCCAGGTTGATAGGGTTGTTAAGGAGGCATACGGTATGTTAACTTTTATTGGTAGAGGGATTGATTTTGGACCCATGAGATCATGTTGCAGCTGTACAAAACTCTGCTGCGGCCACATTTGGAGTATTGCTTACAGTTCTGGTCACTGCATTATAGGAAGGATGTGGAAGCTTTGCAAAGGGTTCTGAGGAGATTTACTAGGATGTTGCCTGGTATGGAGGGAAGGTCTTAGGAGGAAAGGCTGAGGGACTTGAGGCTGTTTTCATTAGAGAGGAGGAGGTTGAGAGATGACTTAATCGAGACATATAAGATAATCAGAAGGTTAGATAGGGTGGACAGTGAGAACCTTTTTCCTTGAATGGCGATGGCTAGCACATGGGGAACATAGCTTCAAATTGAGGGGTGATAGATATCGGACAGATGTCAGAGATAGTTTCTTCACTCAGAGTAGTAGGGGGATGGAATGCACTGCCTGAACAGTGATGGACTTGCCAACTTTAAGGGCATTTAAATGGCTATTGGATAGGCATATGGATGAAAATGGAATAGTGTAGTTTAGATGGGCTTCAGATTGGCTCAACAGATCGGTGCAACATCGAGGGCCGACAGGCCTGTACTGCGCTGTAATGTTCTACGTTCTATTGGACAGAAAAGGAGATTTAAAAAAAATAATGAACATTGAAGTTCAGTGCACCATGTGAGGCTGTCAGGCCGCATGAGCTGTTAGTGTGGAAATATTCATTGAGAGCAAAACGGTATTCCATTTACTAATGTCAAGTGCCCAGGTATTTCTGCAACCCTATTCCATCAACACACATGGACTCAATCTGTTTGAGGGGACACACCTAGTCCAGCAGTAAGATGGATTGGATGGGAGAGCCCCAGCGCCTCTAGATTTTCATTTAACATTTTCACCTGTTAAAATTAATAGAGGGAAAATGCTGTGGACAGCTGTCATCTTTGACACCAGATTCACAATTCTGTGCTCTTAGTGGATGAGGTTTCAGAGGCACACCTTCCAGCAAAAGAGAGGAGGTCACGTACCCTCTGGTCCCGGAGATTATCCATGCTCTCTGCCGTATCTTCCTCCAGCTGTTCTGGTCGTTCCCACGTAGTCTCTCCAGTTACAGGATTGTAGTAGTAGGTCTGCCCACTGATTTCATCAAGATGCGATTCCCATTCCACAAAGGGATTGCTTGTACTGGAAGTGCGGGAACGTGGGGTTTGTGGTTCCTTCCCGTCTGGGCTATCAAATGGGGAGTCCCAGGTAGTCTCTCCAGTCACCACGTTGTAGTAGAAGGGCTGTCCAGTTGCTTGGTCAGTATGCGTTTCCCATTCTTCCAGGTGACTGATCAAGTTATCGCTGAGACAAGATGGTTCCTCTGTGAGCTCCTGCCTCAGCTCTGTCAAATTCTGATACACCAACTCCGACTTCGCTTCAAATGCCTTTAAAAACACAAAGAAATAAAATAAAATAAGATTCAGCGAAGAGAGTTGAATTTTAAAAATAACCTGCACTTCAATAATACCTTTCATCACTTCAGGACCTACTATACCAAAGTAAACATCGGGTAAAGAATGTATGAATCTTATCTTTACAACTTAATTATGGAATTCTTAAAAGTCGATATGAAATGTAAGAAGAGAGAGAGATTGGACTGATGTTGTGCCATTATAGTATCATAAAGGTGCTTGAATAAATGCAAAATACTGCAAATGCTGGAAATCTGAAAGAAAAACAGGAAGTATTGGAGAAATGCAGCAGGTCAGGCAGCATTCTGTGGAGAGAGAAACTGAGGTAACGTTTTGACTCTTTGGAAATGTCCCTTCAAAACATTAAATCTGTCTGTCTGTCTCTCACTCTCCCTCCCTCCCCCCCCTCCCCCCACAAGGGGATATATGGCCAATAGTTTACTTTTGGAAAACAGTCACTCTATTGGCAACAGACAACAGCCAATTTGCCAAATTCTACAAATACAGTTGATGAATGATGCGGGAATGTTTTTTTTTTGTTTAGGATACTGTTTGAGGGGGGTATGTTGGCCACGATGTCCTGAGAAGGTGCCACGCAATGTTTACTTCCACCGTACATTCGTGACTCAACCAAAAGGCAGCAAGTCTGACTAGATACAAATCCAAAACACATGGGGATAGTACTTAAGAAAAGAATATTAATCTGAGTTAGGAGATCTTTGAGGCACAGGCAACCACTAATACATTTAAAACTAACAGAGAAAATGCATTAATGCATTAAGCAGTTCAAAAAAGGTTTACTTGATTCATAGAATCCCTCAAGTGTGGAACGTAAGAACCAGGAACAGGAGTAGGCCATCTGGCCAGTTGAGCCTGCTTCACCATTCAATACAATCATGGTTGATCTTTTCACAGCCTCAACTCCACTTATCTGCCCTCTCTCCATAACCCTTAATTCCTTTACTGTTCAAAAAAGTATCTATCTTAACTTTAAAAACATTTAATGAGGAGACCTCAATTACTTCCTGGCCAGAAAATATCATAGATTCACAGCCCATTGAGTGAAGAAATTCCTTCTCAATTCAGTCCTAAATCTGCTCCACCTAATTTTGAGGCTATTGTCCTCAGTTCACCCGCCAATGGAAACATCATCTCGACTTCTATCTTATTCATTCCCTTCATAATTTTATATGTTTCTATAAAATGCCCCCTCATTCCTCTAAATTCCAATGAACATAATTCCAGTCTACTCAGTCTGTCCTTGTAAGCCAACCCTCTCAACTCCGGAATCAACCGAGTGAAACTCTTCTGCAGCCCCTCCAGTGCCAGTACATCCTTTCTCATGGAAGATAACCAAAACTGCACGCAGAACTCCAGGTGTGGCCTCATCAGCACCTATACAGCTGCAACCTAACCTCCCTGTTTTTAAACGCAATCCCTTTTAGCAATGAAAGACAAAATTCCATTTGCCTCTTTAATTACCTGTTGCACCAGCAGATCAAACTTCTGTGTTCCATTCACAAGGACGCCCAGGTCCCTCTGCATGGCAGCATGCTGTAATTTTTTTTTACCATTCAAATAATAGTCCTTTTTACTGATATGCCTACCAGAATGAATGACTTCATATTTATTAATATTGTACTTCGTCTGCCAGACCTTTGCCCACTCATTTAAATGCTCTATGTCCCTCTGCAAAGTTTCACAGTCCCCTGCACACTTTGCCCTCCCACTCATCTTTGTGTCATCCACAAACTTTGATACACTACACGTGGTCCCCAACTCCAAATCATCTATGTAAATTGTGAATAATCGCAGTCTCAACACTGATCCCTGAGGCACACCACTAGTCACTGATCGCCAACCAGAATAGCACTCATTTAACCCACTCTTGGCTTCCTGTTGGTTAACCAATCTTCTATCCATGCTAATACATTGTCCGTAACCCATTGTTATCTTATGCAGCAGCCTTTTGTGTGGCACTTTGCCTATTCCATCCATACCGACACTCTAAAGAACATCCCACCCAGACCTATCCCTTACCCTATCCCTATAAGCCTGCATTTCCCATAGCTAATCCAGCTAACCTATGTATCCTTGGACACTGGTCAATTTAGCACGGTCAATCCACCAAACCTGTACAACTTTGGACATCATTTCCAAGAGATAATTTTAAGTGGAACTGTTTGAACACACTAGGTCTATATTCATTGGGGTACAGAAGAATGAAGTGATCTTATTGAAACATAGAAGATGTTGAAAGGATTGGATGGGGTAAATACTGGGATGATGTGTCTTCCTGGGGACATAGTTTACGAATAAGAGTTCTCCCGCTTAAGCCAGCAACCTTTTTTCCTCCTCAATAGAGAGTCAGTAGAGTGTGAAAATGTCTTCCACAGAAGATAGTGGGGGATGAGTTTTTATTCCAAGACTGAATGAGATAGATATTGATAGGAAACAGAGACAAGGGTTATGGAGTACAAACAAAGAGAGTGCATTTGAGGACCAACAATCAAATCAACCATGATCTTCTTGAACGCTGTCACAGATTTGAAGGGCCAAATGGCCTACTGATGCTCCAAAGTCCCATGCCCCTCCCTAGGGGGAGGCAATGGCCTAATGGCATTACCACTGGACCCTCAATTCAGAAATCCAGGTAATATTCTGGGACCCAAGTTCAAATCCTGTCATGGCAGATGGTGGAATTGGAATTTAATTAAAAAAACAAAATCTGCAATTAAGAGTCTAAATTAAACCACGGTTGATTGTCAGAAAAACACATCTGGTTCACTGTTGCGCTTTAGGGAAAGAAACTGCCATCCTCACCTGGTCTGACCTACATCCATGGCCACATTCCATGAATGAATAAAGAAAATACACAACACTATGTGGAGCATAACGCTACTGCATTCTCCTCAGGGGATCTTGGTGCTAACTTATGAGATTGGATTCAATAGCAGTGAACAAAACTCAGAAAATCAAAGCAGCTAGTTGCATCCAGTAATCTGTCATAGACTCATACAGAATCAGAGTCATACAGCAAGAAACACCTTATTTATTGGCAAGGTATCTCCAACCAGTTGTTGAACATGTAGTAGGGATGGCAGCACACAACATGTGAAGCATAGGTTCTTTCAGTTCACCAGAAGCCTGATCCATCACTGATAATGGAGTATTACATTGCATAAAATACACAAAGCTACAGTCTACAATGAGGCTTGCAGAAGCTTCTCTTTCCTTTATAACATACAGATGTTTTCCCAGCCCTCTAATACTGGATTGCATAAACATCTTGTATTTGATTGCACATTTAATATCGTCAACCATCTCTTGGCCGCTCATAGGAAGCGTAACATGACAAGACACTGAGTCATAAGGAGATATTAGAACAGGTAACCGAAAACTAGATCAAAACTGGATCAACACACTTAGGTTAGAGATTGGAGAGGAGGAAGATCTGAGAGGTGATTAGGAGGAGGATGCCGTCACTTGCTGGCTGCATTGAATTGACTTTAGCTGAAAATGTGTTGCTGGAGAAGCGCAGCAGGTCAGGCAGCATCCAGGGAACAGGAGAATCGACGTTTCGGGCATAAGCCCTTCTTCAGGAATGAGGAAAGTTTGTCCAGCAGGCTAAGATAAAAGGTAGGGAGGAGGGACTTGGGGGAGGAGCGTCGGAAATACGATAGGTGGAAAGAGGTCAAGGTGAGGGTGATAGGTCAGACTGGGGTGGGGGCAGAGAGGTCA
>NC_057742.1:32711823-32730484 GCF_004010195.1 Chiloscyllium plagiosum | reverse complement strand
GGGAGTGGTCTTTACGGAATGCTGTTAGGGGAGGGGAGGGAAATATATCCTTGGTGGTGGGGTCCGTTTGGAGGTAGCGGAAATGACGGCGGATGATGTGCTGTACATGGAGATTGGTGGGGTGGTAGGTGAGGACGAGTGGGGTTCTGTCCTGGTGGCGGTTGGAGGGGCGGGGTTCAAGGGCGGAGGAGCGGGAAGTGGAAGAGATGCGGTGAGGGCATCGTCGACCACGTCGGGGGGGAAATTGCGGTCCTTGAAGAAGGAGGCCATCTGGGTTGTACGTTTTTGGAACTGGTCCTCCAGGGAGCAGATGCGGCGGAGTCGAAGGAATTGGGAGAATGGGATGGCGTTCTTACAGGGGGCAGGGTGGGAGGAGGTGTAGTCCAGGTAGCTGACTTTAACCTACTAAAGCAGTTAACTATAAAATCAGATGGGATAGAGTGGGAGTAGATTCTGATCTGTTAAATAAACATTGTCACATTAACAGATAAATCAAATCCCTTCACTTTTCATGGAACGTTTGCTATCATTACATCAGAGTTACATCAGTGGCAGCAGTTTTGACTTTTCTTAAGTTTCTACTTCTGGTACGACTGGACTTCAAGTCCCAATAATAGCTGTTCTCTGACCTACACTGCCAGGTTATGCTTTGGGACCTCCTGCACCAGACCTCCCTGTCCAACCTTCTTCCACATAGCAGCTTCTCAGCACCAAGCTCAACTCATCCCATCCTTTCTTGGTGCAGTTTAACACATTGAGGAGGTGCAAGGCCAAGGAATCTGTTAAAATTGACTGCAACCACAGTCCCCATTCCCTGGACACCCAATGACTCAAGATTTCAACTACATTAAAAGCTATGATTATGAAATAACTGTAGAGAGGCCAGTATCCTGTCACCAAGTCACCCTTTATTTATACGTGCATAGTACTGGTTCAGCTTTGTCAGAGCCAGCTCTCAGAGTGAGCAGAACCTCTGACAATTCTGTGTACATTTATCAACCAGGACTCCTTGTTTGGACAAGGTTAAAAGCCCTAATCAGGGAACTCAAACCCGCTGAGGTCCACTTGGCTGACCTCATTATAATCCTGAAGAAGGGCTTATGCCCGAAACGTCGATTCTCCTGTTCCTTGGATGGTGCCTGACCTGCTGCGCTTTTCCAGCAACACATTTTCAGCTCTGATCTCCAGCATCTGCAGACCTCACTTTCTCCTCATTATAATCACCACAGGTTACAGTTAAAAGCTTTTTGTTGAGGATTTTCAGATTGCAAAAGTACTCCAGTAAAATGCAGGGAACTTCCTCTCCAAAGCCTTCTTCATTCACTGAGCTGAATTCCATGGAGTGGAATGGCAGCTGATGGGAAGGGGGCAGCAATGTGTATTGTTGGTGGCGGAGAGATGGGAGAAGAAGTGAAGCAGTAAAATAGGGCACAGTGGCAATGGTGTGCAACATGCCAACTCCTGCTGCAATCTTAACAGTAGGAGTGGCAACAGGTGACCCATTCAACCGAATTCTGATTGGAACACTCTAGAAGCTGATTGCCCACTTGAGGGCTTCTACCTACAACCACCAGGGCTTTACCCATGGTAGAGAGGAGGAGGGTCAGGAGATGAGTGTTAAGTGTCCAACCTGCCCTGTGAACCCTGGCAGACTGCAAGACAAGTCTATCAAGTAGGAGGAAGTGCCTCTTTTTGAAGCCCCTATGCAGATCAGAGGTCTTCCCCAGCATATTTTACCACTGCATTTTCCTTCCTCTTCCTTCCTGCCCTATTCCACTGGCCTATTCCACCAATGAGATCCCAAACGTGGCTTCAATTCTGGATGTAACACAGCACAATTCGCTCTGGGGCTCTGTGCAGTACCAAGAGTGGCTTCGGCTTCTATTGGCCGTCCGGTATTAGCAATGCTATCAGCACCTTAGCATTAGAGATATAGTGTTGTACAGCAGGAATCAGGTCTTTCAGTCCAACTTATCCATGCCAGCTAGATATTCTACATTAATTTAGTCCCATTTGCCAACATTTGGCTAATATCCCTTTAAACCCTTCCTTTTCATGTACCTTTGAAATGCTGTTGTAACAGCTTCCATTATTTCCATTCCATACATGCACCACCATCTGTGTGAAAACATTGCCCCTTAGATCCCTTTTAAATCTTTCCTCTCTCACTCTCAATCTATGCCCTCTAGTTTTGGACTCCCCTACCCCAGGAAAAGACCTTAACTATTCATCCTGTCCATGCCAGTCATGATTCTATAAACCTCGATAAGGTCACCTTTCATCCTCCGACACTCCAGGGGAAATAACCCCAGCCTATTCAGCCTCGCCCTGTAGCTCAAATGTTCCAACCCCGGCAATATCCTTGTAAATCATTTCTGAAGCCTTTCAGGTTTCACAATAATTTTCCTCTCGCAGGGAGACCAGTACTGTACACAATATCCCTCGATTAGCTAATACCTGTTAGAGGTGGGGCTGCTTTGCAATTTGCTTTGAGTGGATGCGTGTGTGCGGTAGAAGACCCACCTCAAGCCGCTTAATGGCCTAGTGACATTAAATGGCTGCTGGATGAGCCAGGGGCAAGCTCATCACCAATATCTACATGTGGAGTCAGGCCATCACTGCCAGTGTAAGAATTAGCCCACTGAAATAAACCCATTCCTAAAGACCTAAACTAAAGCAACAAGTTGTTATATTGTTCATGCAAAACATGCAGAACCTAACTACAGAGGAACCTTGATTATCCAAATGACACGGGCGGGAGTATTTTGTTTGTACAATCGAATGCTGGATAACACAGTTCAGCCAAGCATTGGGACCTTGTGATTTTTTTGCAGCTAATCTGAAATCCAGATAATCGATATTCTGATAATCGAGGTTCCTCTATATTAATAAAGTTGCATTAAAACACATTTAAATTCAATTAAATACTTCAAATAAAACATTTTGCTGAGCCAGGACACACAAATAGATCAACGAGCAGGGACTTGCAAAATATTTGCATTCAAATTTGCATTTGCAGGGTAAAGTGCTTCTATTAAATTCTTGATTTTTTTCGGTATTCTTTCAAAACAGCATCAAATTTCTCACTGAGAAGAGCTACGTAAAGCTGAACATGTGTAAAGCCACACCCAGGAAAATAAATATAAACAGAGCCTGACTCGTGATGCATTTACAGAGATAGAGACTGAGTAAGTGCGAGGTAACGGGAGAAGATGGTGGCACTTATTCTGGCGGGACAGAGAAGATCGTTGACCTTTTTTTCTATGATGTTCCTCCAGAAGGCCAAGACCGTCCTGACCCAGAAGGCAACATTGGACCAACTTGGCATGGTCTGGTGCCAGTGCTGGGGATACTGAACGATCTGCTTCTGCACCTGCTCATCCAACAGAATCTCCACAAACTTATCCGCATTGAGGGGCAAACATTCTCCCATTTGTGCCGTGACAGGACAAATATCATGACCCATGCAGATCAACTCCGGCTTAACAATGTTTGCCTGGGTGCACAATGACCTTTCAAAGATGGTGTTGGCACCAGGGATGCCAGTCCAGATATCCTGGCAGCGGTGAGTATCCCTGAATACAGCGAGTGATAGAATGCAGCTCGAATCAGGTGAGATGTACACCATAGTTCGTTAGATCAGGAGAGTTTGGCAAGATATGGGGAGAGATCTCACTAAGGCTCAGAGAGAAACTCTCCATGAAACTGACACTCACAAATAAGAGTAAGATTCAGCCTTTATTTCCTTGAAATCAGCCCGTTACAATTTCCACATTTCTCATCGATACAAAACAGCTTCCTAACAACCAGTCTTGCTCCATGACAAAGCCTTTGTTTAGCATTTGAGTTTCTTAGCAACGTCATAACTCCTTCTTCCTGGAGTCTAAATTCATGCAGTGGCATGCCCACTGATATTGGAAAGTGCAGAAACCCTTCAGGGTATAGACAGTTACCATAACCTTCACCTATAGAATCAATGCTGAGGTATCCCTCTACATTGACATGACAAATTCCCTGGAACGTTATAATTCAAAGCTGTTGAAATTTCATTTTTAGTATTATGTCAAAGCGATCACCTACCCCATATTTGGGACTAAGAAAGAACTGCAGATGCTATAAATCAGAAGCAAAAGTTGCTGGAAAAGGTCAGTAGGTCTGGCAGCATTAGTGAAAAGAAATCAAAGTTAATGTTTCAGGTCCGGTGACTCTTCCTCAGAACTCAAGGGTCACCAGACCTGCTGAGCTTTTCCAGCAATTTCTGTTTTTGTCCCATTTTTGGGACCCATGATCCCATCATCATCCATATTTGAGACAGTTGTCCTGTGTCCAGATTATTTGCTGCTCTGCCCCACAGTATCAGCAGTAGCCTCCTATCCCAGCATTGGCCCCATCCCACGATGTCCCTTATTTTCTTCCTTCAAGTGTTGGTCACACCTCACAAGGTTGTGAAAAGTACTGTACAAATTCTCTGTCTGTTAGTTGTGTTCTTTGACTGTAATTCAGGAGCAGGTCATTTTACTTTTGAAACAACTGTAAGTAGATAGATAAAGCACACGCTCACACAACGGTCATGGGGTTGAGGAAGTTAGGAGGAAAGGGATATGAATGTGAGGGGATCATCAAGCCAGCATCGACCAGCTGAATAGCCTATTTATGCGCGACAGATTCTATGGAATTCTGCACAAAGAGTCACATAAAGCTT
The DNA here is from genome assembly GCF_004010195.1 of Chiloscyllium plagiosum. Classification (NCBI taxonomy): domain Eukaryota; kingdom Metazoa; phylum Chordata; class Chondrichthyes; order Orectolobiformes; family Hemiscylliidae; genus Chiloscyllium; species Chiloscyllium plagiosum. The sequence goes on along the minus strand of NC_057742.1, from coordinate 32,725,782 downwards.
CTACGTTTCCTCAATCCAATATAAGCAGCTATTCTTGCAAAATGCTAAGTACATGGTTATTTGTATACAAAGCTTTTCCAGTTGTCCTGCAGTTATTTCAAGCTTCCCATTCAGTGAAGGTATTAACCTATTTAATACATTAGCACTCCTACTAAAATACCAAAAGGGATTAAAGCTTCAATTAAAGCTTCTGGTTTTCCATTTGTAGTTAGAATAAGCAGAATGCCTTACGAGGAAAGGCTAGGCAGGCTAGGCATGTATCCTCTGGAGTTTAGAAGAGTCAGAGATGACATAAAAGATTAAAACTGGAATTAGAATGAGCTTTATTGTCACGTACTCACACGGGTACAGTGCAAAGTTTACAAGTTGCTACTTATGGCGCCAACTAAGGTACCTAGATGCAGATTCTTAAGTACAAATTCTTAGAGAAAAAATTTTTTAAAAATAAAGTAGTAAAAAGTGCAGCAATAAATTATAAATATAGAGAAACAAGATCCCAGAGTAATCGTCCTTGCAACCCAGAATTCACTGAGTTTCACGTCAAGGCTGGGGGTTCACGCTGGCTTACCCCCCAACATCACCGATACCACCCGAGGACAGGAGATCAAAAGAAAAAGGGAAAAGAAGAAATCACAAAAAGAGAGAGAAAAAAAATGAAAAGAAACGGATGGAGTGGATGAGTTCCAGCTCAGGAATCCTACTCCATTGCCATCTTGGATCCTGAGCGGACTTGACTGGGTGGATGTTGAAAGCATATTTCCTCTTGTGGGAGAATCTAGAACTAGGAGTTATAGTTTAAAAATAAGGGCCTGCCCATTTAAAACAGAGATGAGGAAACATTTCTCTCTCAGAAGGCTGAGTCTTTGGAACTCCCTTCTTCAATAGGTAATGGATGCAGCATTTTGAATATTTATAAGACAGAAGTAGACAGATCCTTGATTATCAAGAGGATGGAAGATTATCAGGAATATGCGGGTATATAGAGAGGATGTTAGAATCAGCTCAGCCGTGACCTTATTGAATGGTGGAGCAGGCCTGAAGGGGCAGAGTGGCCTTGTTTGCAGGTATACAATTAAATATTTTACCAGGAGTGTAACTTCCTTTCACTCTAACATACATCTACTGTCTCCTTTTCTCCCTCAACAAGATACTTTGCTAGCTCTACACTTGCTTAAAAAGAAACCTGTTCCTCCTCTGACAATAGGTCATTGACCTGAAACATTAATTTGTTCTTCCCTCCATGGAGACGGTCAGACCTGCTTCCAGCACATTCCATTTTTACTTTGGATGACCAGCATCTGCAACATTTCGCTTTGCAAAGCAATGCTAATCGGGTCAAAGTGGAAATGAACACCAAGTGTTCATCTGGGGTCACAAGCTGATGGGCAGCAATAGTCACTCTGGAAGTCTGACTGACTAAACCACCCTCCCACTCTAACAGACATTGCCCCCATGCTAACTCTTGGGTCCTTACCTTGAGCAGCACTAATTTTATTTGTATCTCGCCTCTCTTTTGATTCATTTCTTCCATGCTTATCTTACACTTCATGCAATAGAGTCATAGAGATGTACAGCACAAGAACAGACCCTCGGTCCAACTCGTCCATGCCTACCAGATATCCTAAATGAATCTAGTCCCATTTGCCAGCATTTGGTCCTTATCCCTTTAAATGCTTCCTATTTATGTATCCATCCAGATGCCTTTTAAATGTTGCAATTTTACCACCACTTCCTCTGGCAGCTCATTCCATATACGCACCACCCTCCGCATGAAAAGGTTGCCCCTGAGGTCACTATTAAGTCTTTCCCCCCTCACCTTAAATCTATGCCCTGCACTTCTGGACTCTCCATCCCAGGGAAAGGACCTGTCTATTTACTCTACCTGTGCCCCTCATGATTTTATAAATCTTGTCAGTCTTTAAATTGCTTACATCACCCAAAAAGATCTTATGAGCCTTAATCTATTGAAACCCTGTTGAGTTTCTAAAGCATTTTCTGTTATTATTAATGTAAACGTGCTATTGTACTCCCCTCACCCCCATTGCCATTATTTCTTTACATCTTTTAAAGTTTGGATGACTTTCCCAAAAGTACTTACTCATGTTATTTAAAACATGATCTTCAAGAATATGATTCCAAGTGGGTTCCTCACTCATAACCACTGGAGCATCACGACCATCTGAAACATTCTTATTTACAACTGCCACCTGTTTCCTGTTATTAAGGAAAATATTATCTCTCCGTGTCAAATGTCATGCATTACTGATCATGCATTAACTTACTTAAAATATCTCCCACTGATCCCATGGCACTAACTGTGGTTTCCTGTTAACTCAGGGATAACCCAGACTGATTTGAGCAGCCTATGACCTCAGCATTGCTCCTATACAGACAGGATTCCGTGATATAGGGAGGTCATTTCAAATGATGCCAATGCTTTGGGGCATCCCGAGTACTTGCAAGTGTTGTCAGATTATGGGTGGGTGCAGCAATGTTCAGAAGAGTCAGGAATGACGGGGGATGCTGCAAGGTGCATTCTATCCAAGAACCTATCAAAGAGAACAATATTTATTTCAAAAATGTTATGTCAACTCCCTCATCATGAATTTTCTCGGAGGTGGTGATGGAGAACTTCTTTTGAAATGGGACATTGGTATCGTTGGCTAGCCCAGCATTTATTGCTCACCCTGAAAGGGTCAAAGAGCAGGTAAGAGTCAAACACATCACTGTATGCCTGAAGTCACATGTTGGCTAGGCACATGTCGCAGTGTAGGAAGCAGCTAAATCGTAAGCAGTGAGTGCGATAATAACTAATTAATCATCTTTGTCAGCAATGTTAATTGAGGAATAAATATTTACCAAGATACAGACAAGAAATGCCTTTCTCTTCCACAAAACAAACACTTGGGAATCGCAGAAAAGGGTAAACTTGGCATCAACTTAATGCTTTATTCAATAGACAACATTTCAGAACCAGATCAGCCCACATTCTGTGCTTAAGTTTCTGAAGTGGGTTCTTGAACTTTCAACCATCTGAGTCAGAGGTCAGAGACTGCTACCACAGAACCTCTGATGACACCAGGGTCAAAAAGGAACTGGGCAAATGTTTCCAGACATTAAGTCATGCGTAAAATACCAAAGATATACCAAAATACTGAAACAGCAGAAATGAAAGTAGAATCAGACTTTGAGATCTGCAAAATTCCGCAAATAGAATCTCATACACAAAGGAGATGAAATTTGATAAATGTGTCTAAGGTTTCAACTGGGAAAAGCACCCAATCTCAGAGGGCAAGCCAATCTGTACCCAGAATATGCACATGGACTGCAGCTGTTCAAGATGGCAGCTCGTCACTACCTTCTCAAGAATAGCTAGGGATGGGTAAAAAGTGCTGGCCCAACCAGTGAAGCCCACCCGCCAAGTGAATTAAAAAAGTGCTTAGTGGAACAATTATATGTTATCAACAGCAGTGATTATTGTGCCTGCTAATACCCTTCCATGTACAATCCACTTTGCAAAGCCACTGCACCCCAATTATTTTTCAGATCCACCATGGTAACTTAGTCCAGGGCTTGGGCTGATAAGTGACAAATAACATTTACACCATACAAATGCTTAGCAATGACTATTTCTTACAAGAGAGAATCTAAGTGCCATCCCTTTCATTCTGACATTCAATGGCATCACTGAATCCAAATAAACCTGTTGGACTATTATTTGGTGGCCTCTTCATTCCTGAAGAAGGGCTTATGCTCGAAACGTCAATTCTCCTGTTCCTTGGATGCTGCCTGACCTGCTGCGCTTTTCCAGCAACACATTTTCAGCATTGAATTATAATACTTGCTGTTATAAGGGATTGTGTACTTAAATGAAATATTTGCTTTTATAAGACTTTATTAAATTGAAGGAACATGAATGGGTTTTTAAATCTTTTTTTTAAAAAAGTGGTGTATTTATTCACTATTCTAAAGTAACACTTAGAACATTAATCCCAAGGTCTGTCCATGGTGGATAGGTGGTGAGGTGGCAAGATGGGTGTCAAGAACAAAAAGTGGTGGAGTCATGGATTTGCACAGAGGTCGGAATAGTAGTCCATTTGGTCCATTAAGTCTACCCACTATACAACAAAATCATAGTCAATCTGAATCCTCAATTCAGGCCCTCTATTCTTTCTATCAAAGTGCAGAACTTCACATTCTATTTTATCTGCTATGTTTATCGTATTCACTTAACCTGTCTGCATGCCTTTATAGATTCTCATGTCATCCCCTCTATTTCCCTTCCCACACTAGTGTGTCATCTGCACATTTGGAGCACTGAAGGATGGACAGAGGCCCAGACGCTGGCATTGATGGTCTATGAGGAATGTGTGGAGGGAATGAGTAGGGAAAGTGATTTAGTTGTGTTCTTTTTGAAGAATCAAGCATCACCGTGCCAATGTGTTGCGACAGGCTTCCGTCCAGCCCACCCCATGGCCAGCAGCCTCTTTTACCAATGTGATGGAGCAGAAGCCAGGCTGAAGCACACCCCGGGAGCAGGCACTGTTCATCACGGAAGAGGGAGAGTGTAAGAAACCATGTGAAGAGCTGGGATCCATTGCGACGCCATTGGAGGCAGGTCAATCGCTGGCTTTGGCAGAGCAGCAAGAGTGAGACGTGTGCAGAATGGCAGCAGCCTCCCAGCAGGCCAAGGTAGCCACTACGGATGCAGCTTCTCCTGGTGATTGGAGGCAATGGTGGCAACGTACCACCCACTATCGGAGGCAGTGGTGGCTGCAGACCTTTCAAGATGTCGGCACCGGCAAGACGATATCTCAGAGGGGGGCAGCTAGAGGGGGACTGTTGGTGAGAGGGTGCCAGGGGCTGGTCTGTCAGCACAACCAGGAACTCCTGGTGCAGTAGGCTCAGAGTCAGGATTCCTGGCATCATCCAGGTGGCAGCACAGCCAGGGAATCCCGGTTGCAGTTACAGCAGGCCCAGAACAGGAACTCCTGGTTTGCAACAAGGCAGCAGTGGCAGCAGCTCCCGGCTGCGGTAGGCCGGGAGCCAGGGCTCTTGTTTGCACGGCAAGTGTGGGTTTAGCAATGGACTCGGCATCAGCGGCGACGAGTTGGGCCCAACAGTGAAGAAGTAGTGCCTAGAGAGTGGTAGCCCCTACGTTGGTGGATCCGGCACATGTGGCAGCAAGTTGGTGAATGAGGGTGTCATTGGTGAATTGGCTCAGGCTCAAGCAGATAACATGTAACAAAGATAGATTCTCTTTCAGTTTTATTTTTATTCTTAAACTATTCAAAGTGGTGCAGGATTATGGCGACAGTTGAGGCTTTTCATTGTATTTTATTGTATTATTCACTGTAAAATGCAAGTGACGATGCATTATTCAATAAGTTGTTCAATTCTGCACTCATTCCAGGTCACTTGGTTTACATCCCAGGGAAACCCCATCATCCTGGTGCTGGAAACAGACCATGCTAGCCACGTTTCCTGGTTTGCGATGCTAGGAAATGTCTCAATTTGTGAGAGCAAAAATCCAGACCTTTGTTTTTTATTTACCAATTGAGAAAATATAGGCTCGTAAAGAAAAAAAAATCTCAAGCTTAATCCTAAAACACAGAAGGAGATGTGATCAGCAGAATCTACAAGAACTCCACAATGCAACCTTGAATGTTGCTCTGCATGAAAAGTTATATCGGAGTCTGTTCATCGCTAAGTTAGCCAGAAAGTAAAAGCCATCAGCTGTTGATCCAAAACAGAATCCTAGTTGAACCACTTTTTCTTGTCTATCTGGAGTCATGATGGTCAATTAGCAGCCACATACTGCAGCACTAACTGAGATGAGTTAAATCAGTTCTGAAGAAGAGTTAATGAACTCAAAACGTTAATTCTGCTTTCTCTCTACAAATATTGCCAAACCTGCTGAGTTTCTCTAGCAATCAGTTAATTAAACACAGGCCAAATTTAGTCTGTTAGTTTCCCGAAATAAAATATGTTAGATATTGAAAGATGATAATTGCTGAGCTGACCTAAACAGGAAAATGATTATCTCACTTATACCAAATCTTCAACATATTTGTATAATTATTTAAATATGGACATTAATACTGTAAACAGTATTCAGATATGATCTTACTAATGTCCTATATAACTGAAGCATAAACTTTTTACTTCAGTTCAAATCACCTCATAAAAAACAATAACATTCTAATAGCTCCCTTAATTAATTGCTGCATATGCACAGCAACAACTGATGATTCATGCATCCAGATCCTTCTGTCTCATGATACTGCACATCACTGGTACTGAAGTGTGACACTGCTTGTAGCTGTCTTTCAGATGAGATGCTAAATTCAGACCCAGCCTGCTATCTCAGGTGCACAAAATGCAAGAATTGATGGGGCGGGGGGGAATGAAAAACCAAAGCCATCATGAGGTAAAATCTTCCTATGTAACGAATATTAGGCTTTAGATTGCAGCAAGTGACAGGGTAATAGCAACAAATGCAATAGTAATTGAAAAAACAAACAATCAGATAAATACTTCAAAGAGAAAAAGAAAGATTGGAGGGATATGGGTGAAAGAGCAAAGTTTTGGGACTAATAGAGTTGTTCTTCAACAAAGAAAATTTAAAACTAATGGACCAAATGGTGCCATTTTCAGTGAAAAGCTGGGTTTCTTGTTCAACATTTAACCCTCACCAATTCTACTAAAACAATTAATCTGATTGTGGAATCTGGAATGCATTGCTTGGGAAGATAGTAAATGCAAGAAACCCCACAACCTTTAAAAAAACGAATGTGGATGACCACTTGAAATGTCACAACATTTAAGACAATGGATCGAGTGGGATGCATGGAGGTAGGTTTGGACAGATTCTTAGCTCAAGGCAAACTACCAAGGACGGCACTGCTGCCTCACAGCACTAGGCACCCAGGTTCAATTCCAGCCTCGGACAACTGTCTGTGTGGAGTTTGCACATTCTCCCCGTGTCTGCATGGGTTTCCTCCGGGTGCTCCATTTCCTCCCACATTCCAAAAGATGTGCAGGTCAGGTGAACTGGTCATGTTAAATTGCCTATAGCGTTAAGTGCATTAGTCAGGGGTAAATGTCGGGAAATGAGTCTGGATGGGTTACTCTTTGGAGGGTTGGTGTGGACTTGATTGGCCAAAAGTCCTGTTTCCACACTGTAGGGAATCTAAACTAATCTGATGCTTGAAATCTGAAACAAACACAGAATGCCTGAGAAACTCAGTAGGTCTATCAGTATCTGTGGAGAGAGAAACAGACCAGTATAACAGTTCTGAAGAGTCATACCAGACTCAAAACATTAACTCTGTTCTTCTCTCTCTCTCTCTCTCTCTGCACTTGCTGCCAGACCAGACGAGTTGCTCCTGTATTTTCTTTGCTCATTGACATCAACTCAACATCATATTCAAAAACTTCAAAGCTCGAACTTTGCTCTCCATTTTGATATTTCACCCCGCCCTGTGTTGTGCTTTTGTGGTTTTACTTTCAGCAGAGCTGGCCTATATTGTCAGTAAAAGGTATCAACCTCTATACTAACATCATTACAACTCCCTTTGCTTTTAGCTCTGTGACACCTTTGCTCTCTAATATCCCTCAACCTCTAACCTCACCTACCCTTATGCTCCAGCTGTTCCTCCCTGCTTCTTTTCCAACAGCATAAAACCCACTTGTCTACCTCTCTCCAATACTGGATTGGATTATAAATGTTAACCCTGTTTTGCTTTCCACAGATGCCACCACAGTTACTGCTGCACTATTTGTGTTAGCCTGAACCTGTTATGGGAAAGAACCAGTTGGTAGGTGGTAATGCAGGACTGCCTTTTAATGGACATGTACACCACAGGATGCAGAATGTCTGTCCAAAATAAAACTGTTGCAGACTTCACTTCTATTAATTTCATGAACGTGTTTCCAAAGATGGCTGTGGGTTATTTTCTTTTACCAAAAATTACAGCTGAAGCAGCAAAGGTCTAAACTTGCAGGAAAAGTGCAAAATAGATTAACTAAAGCTGAGCTTATGGAAGGCTGTGAGATGTTTGGAAGACTTGGACACAGAGATAAAGAACCTTATACTGCTCCAATACACACCCCAGGTTCAAGAAACCCCTCCTCAAACCTCTCCACAAGTTGATTTAAACACTCCATTTTGACCCAGCATTTGGTGCCCTTCTTGAGACTGGTGACAATGTTTTGTTTTATAGAGTCATACAGCACAGAAACAGACCTTTCTATCCACACAACCCAAACTAAACCCAATCCCACTAGCCTGTGTTTGGTTCATATCCCTCTAACCTTTTCTATTCATGTACCTACCCAAGTGTCTTTTAAATGTTGTAACTGTACCTGTATCTACCACTTCTTCCGGCAATTCATTCCCCATATAAATCACCCGGTCTGCGAAAAAGCTGCCTCTCAGATACCTTTTAAATCTTTCTCCCATCGCCTTGAAAATATATCCCCTAGTTTTGAACGCCCCTACCCTAGAAAAAAAGTCTGTTTAAAAAAAAAGACTTATTAATGTTCATGATTTTATAATGCTCTGTAAGATCACACCTTAACCTCCTAAACTCCAATGGAAAAAAGTACCACCCTTTCCAGCCTCTCCTTATCACTCAAATCCTGCAGTTGAGGCAATGCCCTGGTAAATCTTTTCTGAACCCTCTCCACCTTAATAAAATCCTTCCTCTATAACTGTATACGTTACTCCAAAAGTGGTCTCACCAATATCCTGCACAATCTCAACATGATATTCCAATTTCTATACTCAATGATCTGAGCAATGAAGATAAGTGCGCTTTATGCCTTAACCATCCTTTCTACCTGCAATGCAGCTTTCAACGAAGTACGTACCTGAACACCTAGGTCTCTGTGTGACAACACTGCCCAGGATCTTACCATTTAACTGTACAAGTCTTGCCCTACTGGTCACTGGCCTCCAGCCTGAAAAACAACCCTCCATCACCACCCTCTGCCTCCTACTCTCAAGCCAATTTTGTATCCAATTGACAAACTCTCTCTGGGTCCCATGCAATCAAACTTTACTAATCAGCCTCTGTAGAACCATGTCAAAGGCCTTACTAAAGTCCATGCAGATGATTACCACTCTACCCTCAATCTCTGGTTACATCCTCAAAACATCATGATTCCTATGCTAACTATTCCTAACCAGTCCTTGCCTTTCCAAATGCATGTAAATCCTCTCTACTTAACCATTTAATAACTTAGCCACTACTTACGTCACTCACTGGTCTATAGTTCCCAGACTTCTCCTTATAGAATTTCTTTCATAGAATTCCTACAGTGTGGAACAGGCCATTTGCCCCATCGAGTCCATACCAACCCTGCAAAGAGCAACCCACCCAGACCCACTCCCCCACCCCACCACTCCACATTTACTCCTGACTAATGGACCTAACCTACACATCCCTGAACACCATGGTCAATTTAGCATGGCCAACTCACCTAATCCGCATATATTTGGACCGTGGGAGAAAACCAGAGCACCCGGACGAAACCTACACAGGTACAGGGGGAATGTGCAAACTCCACACAGACAGTCGCCCAAGGCTGGAATCAAACCAAAGGTACAATATATGCCGCCCTCCAGTCCTCCAGCACTTCACACGTGGTCATAGACACTACAAATGCCAGGGGTCCTGCAATCTCTTCCATAACTTCCCATAACATCCGAGGATACATTTGATCACGCCCTGGAGATTCATCACTTTTACGGTTTTTTTTTAAAAAGACCTCCAGCACCACCTCTTTTATAATGTGGACTGTTTTCAACACATCAATATTATAATTCCAGAATTCCCTAGCCTCCATGTCTTTTTCCATTGTACATTAAATATTCATTTAGTATCACTGCCATCTCTGCAGTTTTACACATAGATGATCTCGCTGATCTTTAAGAGATCCAATTCTCACCCTCGTTGCTCTTTTGCTCTTAATGTACTTGTAGAATGTCTTTGAATTACCCTTAACACTATCTGTCAAGGCTGTGGCAGATCCCCTTTTTGCTCTGCTGATTTCTCTCTTAAAAATGCCCCGACTCCCCTTATACTCTTCAAGAGATTATAATGGTCCCATGAAGTGCCTTGGGATGATTTATTATGGTAAATAGTGATAGGTAAATGCAAGCCTTTGTTGTTGACTGCATGCGTTCGAATACATATGCACAGGTCTCTGGTTTCAGCCCATAGACAAAATTAGAAGGATTCGATCATATTTCACAAATAATTCCTATGGCAGCACGATATCAAGGAACCACCCAGTTACAGTTTTGACAGCAGTAAACTGATATCTTGTTTGTGCAATCTTATCATAAAATGTGAAGATATAAACATTAAGCAAGCACAACGTTACAGCAAACTAGTGAAGGTCCTAATGTTATATTGTCCTTAAATGGGTCACTGAAATGCTATTTCTATTCCAAACCCAGGTCCTAGTGATTACAACTCACATGGGGCTTGGAGTTAATGAACAAATTCTCTGACTGCTTCAATTAATATGAGACATACGTAAGACCCTAGATAAAAGGAATGATGATGTTGAAATGTGAGGCTGAAATTTGCCCTGAACTCATAGAAAATACAGAGACACTGGGCTGAAACGTCATTTGAAGATATGGCCAAGTGGTACACTGCAGTGAAGGACTAGATCAAAACTGACTTGAGATTCAGGTAAAAGGCTGGAAAGTGAAAGTAAGAATATTTTAATGCAGTTGTTGCAGATTCCCATCAAATAAAGTAAGCTTCCAGCTGCCAATTCATAATACATGCGCAAGCATACACATATCTCAACTCTCAGAGAAGGTGGAAAATATGATTTAAAGTTGCTCTGACTGACATTTATTTCAAAACGGACAATGAAAAGCAAATTGTCTGACCATTTATCACATGGTTGTGAACCTTGCTGTCCTCAAAGTATCTGTGTCATTTCCCAATGTAATGCTGTAAAAATTCTTAATTGGTTTTAAAGGACTTTGGGATGTCTCAAGGTCAGGAAAGGCAAATTCTCTCATTAGTTCTGTCAACTTCAAATGGTCCAGGACTGAAAAAAACAGAAATGTTCTTCTGCAATAAGTAGTACAATGGAGAGCTGATGAAGCCATATCTGAACAAAACCACCACATCTTGTCTGACCAGTTCTGCCCCAAAGACACCCAAAATACATGTTCTCACTCTCAACTTTACATAAGCCCTTCAATTAATATTTTATCAAAAATTATTTGTAGTTAATTGGAAATCACAAAAGCAAAACTGGAGTAGTGCAGCAATAGTCCATGATTATCATAAACACTTGAAACTATTCCACAGCCTTACCCTACCCCTATGGTGCGATCAGAACTACTCACACACTTAACCACACAGCGCGCTTATCATTTGGTCTATATTTACTGCACCAGTAACAAAATAAGTGACAACAATAAGCATGTAAGCCTGTGCAAGTGGTACACCTCAATAGTGTTGAAAAAAAATCTATTGAGGCGGTGGAATCAATGCCTCCCCTTTGCTAGTCATCTTCAGTTAATTTGCTGCTCCACGCACGACCTTACCAGATTCAGATCATGTCAGAGGTTGTGACTGAGCACGTTTCCCTTTTGTCCAGCTGCTTTTCAGAACATAAGCCAATATGTTTCATCGCCTGACACAATCAGCCTGTTGAACTCTTTCTGATGCCTGCCTGCAGTCCTGGGGGTGAATGACGATACCATCTCCCTCTATATAATACACAGCACACGCTTCATAGACTTCTTCCCATGGGAAACCAACCTTGTCTCTTATTTGCTACGTATTGTGTAGTAGAATCTGAAGATTTATTTCAGACAAATCTATTCTCTTCAACCCACCTACCATTCTCGCTCTCTCTCTTTGGGCACCTCTGCCAAATCCTTCAAACAAAAGGCATTCTTTAAAGATACCATGACATTACAGTTGAGCCATTTACTTTATAAATTATATTAAGCTCATTATCAAAGACTTCACCCATTTCTAAAACACAGTCTGCAGTTTAAATTTCCACTCCTATACCAACATGGGGTTCTTCAGCAGCAAACATTATCAAATCCCTGGTAGTTATCAAGTTGACTGAGCCAGCACTTGCTGCCAATCAATGAGTGTAAAGCATATCCCTGGGGTGCAACAATGACCCAATGAATCAACAGGACCAAAACTTTCTTCTCATTGTAGTGAAGGAATGAAGGTTCTCTGCAGAGTATGTTCCAATGATTATTATATGGGAGGAATCACTAATGCAGACTTGTGCCTTACCACTCGGTCATTCTGTGCTAGCACACTCAAGAGTAGCCAATCAGCATGGCACTGCTTTGACTTCTGACAGACAAAAAGCTAGTTAAAAAAAGCTGTAATGTCTGTAAATTATATACATGCCTTGTGCAGTACAACTGTACACTGGCGGGTTCTGCTTGGAAACAACTGTTGCACTGGTTTTAGAATGTTTTGAAGCTAAGAACAAAATCTATACATCAATGGGCTTGCAGTGAGTGAGTGCAGGGATAATAGACTGCAGCTTTGACAATCATTAGTTGGAGGAAATTAAAGTTTTTTTTTAAGCAGTCTTAACACCATTCAGTCATTTGGAGAAAACAGCAAAGGTACAGGGATCAATGGAAAACTTCCAAAATTAAGGCCATTAATAAGTGGGGGAATGGCTGCCCTCAAGCTTCTGCATGATGGCACCAAGGATAAGCTTATAGAAAACTGAGGAGGGGGCAAGAGATAGAGATCTGCCATCTACTCAAGGTGATTAATCTGTTTATTTTCTTTTCCCTCTCTTTTCTTCTTTTTACCTCCCATCCTTGGGCAGAATCAGCGATGTCTGGGGTAAAAGCCAGCACAGCCTCAGACTCCCAGCCTCCAGGTGAAGCCCAGTCCATTCTAGCTTGAAGGACTGTTATGATGGACTCTTATTTCTCTATTTTTCCATCTTATTGCTGGAGTTTTTATCTTTCCATTTCTTTTCCCCTCAGAATTTGTACCTAGGTACCTCGGGTATCTAAGATGTGAGTACATGTGACAATAAAGTGAATTCTAATCTAATCATGCATGGAAAGAGAAATCAGTGGAGACAATACAAAAGAAACTTCACAAATGAAAGCCAATACATTAGAAAATAGAACCATAGAAGATCGGTTGTACAGAGAAACACGTTGAAAAGGGTGCAAATGATGTAGATGGTGATGGTAAGACAATACCCCAGGATGTTAATTGTAATGTCCCACCACCAATGTTGGAGAGGTGCATTAATTCTTTTCCAATCCTACTTTTCCACTCGTCATAAAATTTTACATTTGACCAGGGTGGTGATAAGAGTTGAGAGCACGGTGCTGGAAAAGCACAGCAGGTTGGTCAGCATCCGATGAGTAGGAGAATAAGTCAGGAAGATGTGTTGGATATGCTAGAGGTTATGAAGGTGGACAAATCCCCAGGACTGGATGGGATCTATCCCAGGTTGCTGAGGGAGGCGAAAGAGGAAATAGCAGGGGCCCTGACAGATATCTTTGTGACATCCTTAAATACAGGTGAGGTGCTGGAGGGTTGGAAGGTTGCTCATGCTGTCCACCTGTACAAGGAGGGTAGTAGGGATATTCTGGGTAACTACAGACCAGTGAGCCTGACGTCGGTGGTGAGGAAGTTGCTGGAGAGGGTACTGAGAGATAGGATCTATTTATATTTAGGAAAGAATAAGCTTATCAGTGATAGGCAACATGGTTTTGTGCGGGGGAGATTGTGCCTTACCAATTTAATAGAGTTCTTTGAGGAAGTGACCAAGTTGATAGATGAAGGAAGGGCTGTTGATGTCATATACATGGACTTTAGTAAGGCGTTTGAGAAGGTTCCCCATTGTAGACTAATGGAGAAAGTGAAGTCACATGGTGTGCAGGGTGTTCGAGCTAGGTGGATAAAGAAC
>NC_057742.1:32704315-32711320 GCF_004010195.1 Chiloscyllium plagiosum | reverse complement strand
GAGGTTTATAAAATCATGAAGGGTATAGACAGGGTGGACAGAGACAAGCTTTTTCCCAGGGTGAAGGATTCAATAACGAGAGGTCATGCTTTCAAGGTGAGAGGTGGAAAGTTCAAGGGAGATACACGCGGTAAGTACTTCACACAGAGGGTGGTGGGCGTTTGGAACGTGTTACCAGCAGAGGTGGTAGAGGTAGGCACGGTAGATTCATTTAAGATGCGTTTGGACAGATGCATGTGTAGATGGGGAGCAGAGGGATACAGATGCTTAGGAATTGGGCAATAGGTTTAGACAGCACATTTGAATCGACACAGGCTTGGAGGACCGAAGGGCCTGTTCCTGGGCTGTAAATTTTCTTTGTTTCAGGCAAAAGCCTTTCATCAGACCAACCCCTTGGCTCACAGCTTCGTTCCTGATGAAGGGCTTTTGCCTGAAATGTCGACTCTCCTGCTCCTCAGATGATGCCTGACCTGCTGTGCTTTTCCAGCACCACACTCTCAACTCTGATCTCCAGGCATCTGCAGTCCTCACTTACACCGACGGCAGTGATATGGCCAATTGTATAGGTTTTAGACTGTGTCTGGTGCAGTTATGGAAAAATTCAGCCAGATTTCTTTCAGCAAATATGATTGATTAAAAATAAAAACAAATAAACAAACATGCAAAGATTATTAACAAAAGAAGTTGAGACTATGTGAAGATATATGAATTATATTTTAACATCACAAAATTTACACGACAAACGATAGTTGAGCATTCCACAGAACACAGCATACAGCAAATGAAATAAAACAGATCCCACAGTTTTCACAACAATCCACACCTTCCTTCAATGGAGCTGCACTTCTCTGGATTCTTAGAAACTGCATTCCAACCTTTACTCATTAACACAACACCAGCTTTTCATAAACAGTGAGTTTCCTCAAGCCAGTTTGCCCCTGGATTTTTTTTGAGCTTCAATCTTGCTCAACTGCCTCACTCCGCTATAGTTAACAACTGTATTAATTAGACATCAGCTTCTTTTAAACCTTTCACAGCGGTTAGGACCTCCTTGAGTTTCACCCAGCAGCCAGGACAGACACTCCTGCCGTACTATGATAATTCTCTGACTCTGATACATACAAACTTTCTTCCAGTTTCACTGCCATCTCCTTTGAACGCTTCAGTGACTGTCCTGAGTGAACTACTGAACTCCTTATCAAATGCCCTGCCATACTGTCAGACAGAATTGAATGTAACTAATATTTTGGAAGATCAGATATAGCACAGTGTGAGCACACTTGCTCAAAGTCAGTAGTTTCAACAGGCAGCTTGCTAGTTTGCTAACAAAAAAGTCATTATGTTCAAAAATGTCTGAAAGTTCATCCTTTCCAGTTGCATAACCCATTGCCCCCACCCTCAAACTCTCTTTCTGTGACTTTGGGATTCTATATTTGTGAAGGTTCCTCAACTGCTAGCTCATGCACCACAAAATGACAACAATTTAAAAAACAATTCTTCAGATAAACTTCATCAGCACTTTCTCACTGCAGGAAGAAAGAGGCAGAAATCCATTAGCAGATATCAGTTGCAATGACAACTCAAGTTTAAAAAGCTCATGTACCACAGTAAAATATCCCAAAAGGTTTCAGAAAACATGTGAAACAAAGAGCTTTGGCAGACGGGTGTTAAAGGTTTACAGGTACAGGTGTTTGAAGAAAATTCCAGAGTACGGGATGACAGCAGCTGAGGGCATAGCCATCAGAAAGGACTGATACACAAGGAGGGAAAGTCACTGAGGGAGAAAAAGAGAGAGAGACGAGAAAGAGAGAGAGAGAGAGAGAGAGAGAAAGAAAAAGAGAGAGAGAGAGAGAGAGAAAAAAAGGAAAGAAAGAAAGAGAGAGTGTGTGTGTGCATGCATGTGTTTTTGTGTTTAACAATAGGGAGGGTTAGGAGTTGCACGTAAAGGAGACTGACTTGCAGATGTCTTTAAACTTGGGAGATAAGTTTTTTTTGTTAGCAAACCAGCCTGTTCAAATCACTGACATAATACTAAACATTGTGACAAATTTTAAATGATAGAGAATCATAGAATAGTTATGGCACAGCAGGTCCTGTTGTGTCCTTGCCAGCTGTAATAGCTAACCAGAGTGTTCAATGTCAATACCAGAGTTTCACGAAAAAACTCAGGTCGGTCACAAGTCTATTTTAAATACCCTACAGCAATATACTTTTGTCATTTGAGTTTTCTGATATCTAATTTTCCCTTCTCCATTACAGCAGGCTGATTAACGCAGGCCATGACAAGTGACATAGTGAGAATGCCACTGGACTAGAAATCATTGCTAAAATCCAGCTGGGTCACAAGGCATGTCTTTCAGGGAAGGAAATCTGCATTCCTGATCTGGTTTGGTCTGCATGCGAATCTGGATCAACAGCTATGTGATTAATCCGGTTTCCCAGAGTAATTAACTCAGTTCAAAGATAAGTAGGAATGGACAAATCCCAGGAAAGAATAAATGACAACAGAAAGGGTCCTCTGTCTTGACCCATCTTGGTTGACCACAAACCCCTTGCAGGCAAGGAGCTTGACTTAGGTTTGGCAGTTCTGTGCTGCGAGGCACTGCAGAGTGCTTTGAATATCTCCAAAATACAGAGAACCTCGTATGAACACTCACCCTCCCACTGTTGAAAAATGTGGTGCTGGAAAAACACAGCAGGCTAGGCAGCATCCGAAGAGCAGGAGAATCGACGTTTTGGGCATAAGCCCTTCTTCACCCTCCCAGTCCCCAATAATGTATCTGAAAGTGCTCGGTGTGGACTTAATGGGGTGAATGGCCTGTTTCCACGGTGAAGGATTCTATGATTTCAAAAGGGAGGGAGGTATTACCCTGAATGTGTACTGTGCAATGTTTCCTGATCCAAGGAAAGTGCAGCAATTTAATGCAAAAACAAATTCAGTAAAGAAGAGGTCAATGGTAATGTGGCATTCGTTGTCAAGGAGAACAGTTCAATTGCAAATGCATTCCAAAGTCCTGAGCTATCAATGTATTGAGCCATCCTATTTGAAGTGGGTATTTTTGTGTTGCTTTCACTACTTCATGTATGTGTTGTAGTCAGTTTAACGCTTTGTGCGGTACACTACTGGTTCAACTAGCCCACCCTCCTTCAATTTTCTTTGTGATTCTACATCATTGTATGCCCTCCCCTTGACTATTAATCCAGTCCTCTTTGTAAACGTAATGAGGTGAGACACAAGAAAGACTGCATTCCTGAACTCCAGATAGATAATCGCTACTGCCTCACTCATACCAACCAGATTTGTAACTATTTCCAACCTTACCCAATCTGAAATTAAGAGCTCCATTTGAAAAACCACCTCATGCAGCCTTAATGACGGGTGTTAATTTCCTACCACTTTTGTGCCCACATAAACACCTGACATTTTGTTGAATGACTGTAATTAATGACTGACTGCTGGTCTGCTGCCAGGAGTCAGAAAGGGATTAAACTTTCTTTCGTTTCAACAATTGCGTTCCCCTCATTTGCAATGGAGCTCATCATTTGGTACAAAGTCAGTACCCACAGAGAGCCGCCAATGAAACAGAGGATTGCTTTGGGGGTTTGGCATGATGACTCAGTGGTTAACACTACTGCCTCACAGCGCCAGGGACCCATGTTTGATTCTAGCCTCGGGGCAACTGTCTGTGAGGCATGTGTACATTCCCCCCATGTTTGCATAAGTTTTCCTCTAGTTTCTTCCCACAGTGCAAAGGTGTGCGGGTTAGGTGGATTGGCCATGCTAAATTGCCTTTGGTGTCCAGGGATGTGCAGGATTAGCCATGGGAAATGCAGTGTTACAGGAATAGAGCAGGTCTGGGTGAAATCCTTTTCGGAGGGTCTGTGTGGACTTGATGGACTGAGTGACCTACTTGTACACTGGAATTCTATGATCTCAGTAGAGAAAGAGATGTTACCCTGAAACTACAGGGTAGTTGAAAGAGCACATTGAATGGGTGTTAAATCTCAGGGAGAGGCAGACTGGGGGAAGGAGACAGGAAGACTGAGGAATGGGCATTGAGGAGCATGGAAGAGGTACTCATGGAGAGAGATTGAGATAAACTGTTTTAGGGTATAGGTTTGCTCGCTGAGCTGTAGGTTTGATATCCAGACGTTTCATCACCTGGCTAGGTATCATCAGTAACGACCTCCAAGCAAAGCGAAGCTATTGCCTCCTGCTTTCTATTTATATGTTTGTCCTGGATGGGGTTCCTGGGGTTTGTGGTGATGTCATTTCCTGCTCTTATTCTGAGGGGTTGATAGATGGTATCTAGATCTGTGTGTTTGTTTATGGTGTTGTGGTTGGAGTGCCAGGCCTCTAGGAATTCTCTGGCATGTCTTTGCTTAGCCGGTCCCAGGATAGATGTGTTGTCCCAGTCGAAATGGTGTTTTTTTTCATCCGTGTGTGGGGCTACGAGGCAGAAAGGGTCATGTCTTTTTGTGGCTAGCTGGTGTTCATATATCCTGGTGGCTAACTTTCTTCCTGTTTGTCCTATGTAGCGTTTGTGGCAGTCCTTGCATGGGATTTTGTAGATGACGTTGGTTTTATCCATGGGTTATACTGGGTCTTTTAAGTTTGTTAGTTTTTGTTTGAGTGCTACTAGGATTCCAAGGGGCCTTAGTAGCCTGGCTGTCATTTCTGAGGCTTCTTTGATGTATGGTAAGGTGGTTAGGGTTTCTGGTGGTGTTTGGTCTGCTTGTCGTGGTTTGTTCCTGAGGAATCTGCGGTCTGTATTTTTTGAGTATCCATTCTTCTTGAATACGTTGTATAGGTGGTTCTCCTCTGTTTTCTGAAGTCGTCTGTGCTGCAGTGTGTGGTGGCTCGTTGGAATAGTGTTCTGATACAGCGTTGTTTGTGTGTGTTCTAGTCTTTGCATTACTACTTCTGCTATGAATCCTGATAGCGGAGATCCCATGGGTGTGCCGTTGGTTTGTTTGTAGATTATGTTGTTGAAGGTGAAGTGGGTGGTGAGGCACAGGTCCACTAGCTTCATGATGTTTTCGTTGGTAATGTGATTGATGGTGGTTGAGGTGTGTGTGATGGTCTCTTCTAAACTGTTTTCTTTTCCACCAGCCCCAAATACTCCTGTTCACTTGCCCACAGGGCCCAGGAATTTCTCACAGCACGTACACAGGTGGGAAGCCATAAATAATAATTCTCAACCACAGGCTGCCTAAGTATTAGAAATGCAATACTATTTGCAAGAATTGCCTCATCTGATCTGATATCACATGACTCAACATTTAACATTCCAGGCAACACATGATAAAACCTCAAGAAATGCCTACAAACAGTTGGCAATCCCAGCCAGTAAAGGTAAAGTCAGACTGGACCCTAGGGATGCTCTCTCATTACTGAGAGGTGGCTGGTGGTAGTTTAAGCTGAGGTGAGGGAAGAGGTGAAGAAAGGGAGTCCTTCATGGTAGACTCAGCCTGTGCAGGAATTAAACACACACCATTGGTCGAACTCTGCATTACAAACTAGCCATCCAGCCAATTTAGCTAACTGAGTCCCCCACCTGCCCCACATCTACATCTTGCTCAAAAATATTCAATAAAGTGGCCAGATGTCATTTTGGAAGCTGACTCTGTTTAGACTTATTCCTGGAGATCACATGTTCTCCAGTCCGGCTACCCAATCAGCCAGCACTTCCCACTTCAATTCCAATATTTTTGCAACTGAAATGTCCAAAGGAAATTTTTTAACAAAGCTCTTTTCAAATTCCCCAGTGCTGTTTTTTTCCCGCAGCAATGTCCAGATTTTGATGCAATCCTGGATGGTTTGTAAATCAAGATAGGACCCTCCTGCTGAGCCCATGCCCACTCTTGCTAATACGCCTGGGTCAAAATGAACTCACACCAGCACTCATCAAATTCTCAACAATCTTCTCACAACCAAGACACAATTTTATTGGTGACGAGATCCTTTGGCTGCATCTTTTATTTAAAAAAAGGTGGTGACTGATGACATTACTCATTCCTCACTTTCTTTGAATGTTACTGATTCCATGGACCTTCCACCAAAGCTTGTGGTTGTAGATTTTATATGTTGTAGGGACTTTTTAAATTTAAGCTGTTCTTTAAAAATTAACAGCTTATACTTTCACATCACCGATAGTCTAATACAACCGTCCCAAAGTGCACAGAGCATATTTGGGCAGATTATAAAAATTTAGTGCGAGATTTGATTTTACAACCAGTTTTCATGAAGAAAAGCAAGGTCGGGGGTAGAAAGGTTTAAAGATGCAATTCCTAGTGGCCTAGTTGACTGAAGGCACAGACATTGAACAAGTGAATAATTAAAATTATGTGGGTTCAAGAATGTAGTCCGTACTTTTCAATCATTCTTTGTATTTATCAGTATTTTTGCCCAACCTCTGCTTGAATATATAGCTTTCCCTGACCTTCTCCTTTATACACATCCTGAAATTTTTCACAAACTTGCTTGCATTCAAAAACTTATTCTTTTGCCATAAACAAGTTTTATTTTCCTTTTTAATCCTCCATCGCTTTGAGGTTAGATGCAGTGTGTAAAATACCTCCTGAAAACATTCCCATTTTTCTCTACATCTCTTGCTTTTAAATGGTGCCCATACAGCAGTTTAGATTTGCTCCCAAAACCAATTTCTTGAACATCTTTCATGATGGAAGTTGGTGCAGCTTGTATCAGTTGATCTCATTTAGAGTCATAGAGATGTACAGCACGAAACAGACGCTTTGGTCCAACTCATCCATGCCGACCAGATATCCCAACCCAATCTAGCTCCACCTGCCAGTACCCGGCCCATATCCCTCCAAAACCTTCTTATTCATATATCTATCCAGATGCCTTTTAAATACTGCAATTGTACCAGTCTCCACCACTTCCTCTGGCAGCTCATTCCATACACGTACCACTCTCTGCATGAAAACGTTGCCCCTACGGTCTCTTTTATATCTTTCCCCTCTCACCCTAAACCTATGCTC
>NC_057742.1:32698333-32702839 GCF_004010195.1 Chiloscyllium plagiosum | reverse complement strand
GTGTGTGTGTAAACCTAACACCATTTCCTTTTCCGAATTAAAAGTCATTTCTCCCCAGTCCATTTCCGAACTGCTAATCCCTCTTCACTCCCCTCCCACGGACCAGACAGAAATAAACTCTTTTCTGTCTTTTGTTTGTGGAATTAAAGCAAATCTTCCGGGAATTGTTGACTCAGTGATCTGTAAGATCTCTCTCTCTCTCTGTATCGTTTTAAAATTAAACATTCTATTGCTCCTTTAGTAACTTTGTGAGTGAGTGAGTGAGAGAGTGTGTGTAAAATTCTCTCACAGCTCTGAAATTGATGTTTTTCCCCTCCTCTCCCTTTTCAAAGAATGGTCTTTCTGTTTTATTCTGTCACCTGGGTTTCCTGTGATCTGGGCAGAGGAGATGACCTGGGGTGTGCAGTGAGAGAGGGGCTCACTGATCTGTGTTAATGGTTTTTTTTTAAAAAAAACTTTTTGTTGTGTTTTTTCTCTCTGGAAGGCAGGTCCGAGATGACTGGGACAGCAGCCGGCCTGATTGTGCTCACAGCCGGTAAGGTTCTGTCTGCCTTTGGGGAGGGGGGGGGTGAGGTTCTGGCCTGATGTCTTTGCTGGGGCTGGGGGAGGATTGTGATTTTTTTTTGTCTTCTGGGATTAGAGTCACACACACACACACACACACACACACAGCTCTCTTTATTTCCGAGGGGTGGGGGGATGAAGGAAAAGGATTTTGTTTTCTCCCTGTCGCTACATCCACACGCACAGAAACAGGGCTGTGGTCTGAGGGACTGGCCCTTTGGGATCTTTCTGTGCGTTGTTTGCTCTAACTCCACCCCAGTTACTATACAGAGGGAAGATTATTTGTAGCTCTCTCTTGCTCTTCCTCCCTCTGTGTGTCTGTCCCTCCATCTGTCTGTGTGTGTCTCGCTCTCTTTCTCTCTCTCTGTGTCTGTGTGTCTCTCTCTCTCTCTCGCTCTGTGTGTGTGTGTGTGTGTGTGTGTGTCTCTCTGTCTCTCTCTCTCTCTCTGTCTCGCTCTGTGTGTGTCTCTCTGTCTCTCGATCTGTGTGCGTGTGTGTCTCTCTCTCTGTCTCTCGCTCTGTGTGCGTGCGTGTCTCTCTTGCTCTGTCTCTGTGTCAGCCTCTCTCTTGCTCTGTGTCAGTCTCTCTCTTGCTCTGTGTCAGTCTCTCTCTTGCTCTGTGTCAGTCTCTCTCTCGCTCTGTCGCTTTGTCACAGTGTGTGAGTCTGTCTCTCTCTCTCTCTGTTGCTGTGTGTGTCTCTCTCTCTCGCTCATCTAAGATTGCATTATAGATGTTTCCCCGTGTCCTTCGGGGAATGTACAAACACTGAACGCACTAGAGAGCTTGCACACACTCTGGTGGTATCTGTGAGCAGGGGAGAGGAGTTGAAGGAGATGGGACCTGGTGGACTGGAAGTGAATGCTGTGTTTCTGTACTCACCTAGCAGTTCCACCACAACCTGCTAGCTTTCTGTCTGTTCCAGATTATCAACTTCCTCCAGCGTTTCCCTTTCTGTGAGTGAATCAAGGGGTTATTGAAGGGAGGGGGTGGGAAGCTGGATTTGAGGTTGATCCGAGGCAGCCATGATCTCATTGAATGCTGGGGAGGACTTGATGGGCTGAATGGCCCCTGACTGCTGCATATGTGACCAGGCTCTGACGTTGTGAATTCGATGGCCACAGAGCAAGTATATCGGCCGTTCCCTCCTGGGTCAGAATCCTGGGATTCCCTCCCTCGGGGACATTGTGGGGCTACCCTACAGCACATGGACTGCAGCGGGTCAAGGAGGCAGCTCACCCCCCACCTTCCCAAGGGGGGGCAACTAGGGAGGGTCGGATTGGAATATCCAGTGATGTTCCAGCCCTGAGAGGGATGGAGGGAGTGAAAGGGGGACCCTGACTGTGTGCTTCCCCTCACCCCCTCCCCTCACCCCCTCCCCTCACCCCCGAGGGGGGCAACTAATGTCCTTCAGGGAAGGATATTTCCTGTCCTTACCTGGTCTGGGCTGATGTGGGACTCCAGACCCACACAACGATGGGGCTGTCCCTTTAACTAATTCCTCTGTCACCCCCTTCCACCTCCTTTATAAACCACCTGCCTTTTTGAGTGATGTTAACACTGGGTGACCATCTAAAATGCTGTAAGGGCCATTGCTGTGATTTCTGGACTCCCCCATCCCCCCCAGTCCACCTTGAATCCTGTGGAATGTGTTCCTCAGTCTGTGGATTTTATTACTGCTTCTAATGGTTCCTGTTTTACGATTTGCATGTGACCCCTCTCTTGGTTGACAAAAGTTTTAAAAAATCTTTGCAGGGCCATAAAACGCAGACTTTAATCAGAACTGCCTCCATCTAATCCTTGGGGTTAGTGCTGCATTTCCTGGTTTCCTGTCCCATCCAATGCACCCCTTGCCCTATACCTCACTGGGAGGGGGAGGTATTCACCTTGAGATGCCCCAGCCTCTCCCTGTAGCTCCAACCCTCCCACATTCTTGTAAATCTTTTCTGAACCCTTTCAAGTTTCACAACATCTTTCCGATAGGAAGGAGACCAGAATTGCACACAATATTCCAACAGTGGCCTAACCAATGTCCTGTACAGCCGCAACATGACCTCCCAACTCCTGTACTCAATACTCTGACCAATAAAGGAAAGCATACCAAACACCACCTTCACTATCCTATAGTGATGCAACTTTCCAGACAGGATTTGAGTTTGAGCTACAGGGAGAGGCTGAACAGGCTGGGGCTGTTTTCCCTGGAGTGTCGGAGCTGAGGGGTGACCTTATAGAGGTTTATAAAATCATGAGGGACATGGATAGGGTAAATAGACAAAGTCTTTTCCCTGGGATGGGGGAGTCCAGAACTAGAGGGCATAGGTTTAGGGTGAGAGGGGAAAGATATAACAGGGACCTGAGGGGCAACTTTTTCACCCAGAGGGTGGTACGTGTATGGAATGAGCTGCCAGAGGAAGTGGTGGGGGCTGGTATAATGACAGCATTTAAAAGGGGACATGAATAGGAAGGGTTTGGAGGAATATGGGCCGGGTGCTGGAAAATGGGACTAGATTAGGTTAGGATATCTGGGTCAGCATGGATGAGTTGGGCCGAAGGTCCTGTTTCTGTGCTGTACGTCTCTGTGAGTCTGCAACATCAGGATGGTGCATTGACGTGGTGCCTTATGTGAAACACATCCCAGGAGGTTTCTTCACCCCTACACCCCCCCCCCCCCCCCTCCCCCCAAACCTCATCGGATCCTGCCCCTTTAAGAAGGGGGTGAGGGAGGTTTAAAGATACCTGCCCCTCAGCTAGAGGGGTCTGTTCTCAGGAGGAATGGCTTGGAGGAGGAACATACAGGAGAGAGTTGGAGAGACGGAATCATTCCGGATGTGTGCTCATCACCTGGGAAGGCATAAACGCAACGTTTGGGCTGTCCGCGTTGCCATCTGAGGGAACTTGCTGTGTGTAAACCAGTCCCTGTTTTCTCCGAATGAAGACACACCTGGCCACATTAATAAATGTCTTTATAAAGGTCATTCTTTGGGCTCTCTGAAAGGTGGTGACAGGTGCTAGAGAAATGAATGTTGTGTGTCAGTCTGTGTCTGGGAGGTGGAGGGTTTGAGGGAAATGGGGGGAGTTGGAATGATGGGGTCCCTCCCTCTCTGTCTGTCTCTCTCTCTCTCTCCCTCTCTGTCTGTCTGTCTCTCTCTCTCTCTCCCTCTCTGTCTGTCTCTCTCTCTCTCTCTCTCTCCCTCTCTGTCTCTCTCATTCTCTGCCTCTCTCCCACTATTCCCCAGACTCTCTCTCCCTCTATGTCTCTCTGTCTATCTCTCTCTCTCTCTCTCTCTCTGTCCCTTTCTCTCTCTCTCCCTCTCTGTCTGTCTCTCTCCAGAATCGCACGCCATATTCCAACAGTGGCCCTACCCGATGTCCTGGACAGCCGCGACATGACCTCCCAACTCCTGGACTCAATCCTCTGACCAATGAAGGAAAGCACAGAGAGGGTTCACCACTCTCTGTAACTGTCTCTGATCTGGAAGCAAACTTTCAGAGGCTGTTGCTAGGCCACTTGCTTTTGCAAGCTGAAATTCAGTCTGCTTCCCTCTCAGCTCAGATCAGACGGGCCAATGGGCTGAGGAGTGGCAGATGGAGTTTAATTCGGATAAATGCTAGGGGCTGTATTTTGGGAAAGCAAATCTTAGCAGGACTTCTACACTTAACGGTAAGGTCCCAGGGAGTGTTGCTGAACAAAGAGACCTTGGAGTGCAGGTTCATAGCTCCCTGAAAGTGGAGTCGCAGGTAGATAGGGTAGTGAAGGTAGCGTTTAGTATGCTTTCCTTTATTGGTCAGAGTATTGAGTACAGGGAGTTGGGAGGTCATGTTGCGGCTGTACAGGACATTGGTTAGGCCACTGTTGGAATATCGCGTACAATTTGGTCCCCTTCCTATCGGAAAGGGTTCGGAAAAGGGTGTTGGAGGGGATTGAGTTACAGGGTGAGGCTGGGG
>NC_057742.1:32693853-32695983 GCF_004010195.1 Chiloscyllium plagiosum | reverse complement strand
CACATCCCTGGGCACTATGGGACAATTCCCCACGGCCAATCCACCCTAACCTGCACATCCCTGGACACTATGGGACAATTTCCCACGGCCAACCCACCCTAACCTGCACATCCCTGGGCATTATGGGACAAGATTCATGAACTGGGATCCGGGGTCTTTCTCGTGTTTGGCTGCTTGTGAGATCTTGCTGTGCACTGGCTGGTGGTTGCATTTCCTGCATTACCTCAGGGCGGGACACCTCCATTTCCTGGTGTTGAATCGCTGGGACTTGCTCCAGGCTGAGGCAGGTGCTACGTAAATGTATGTTTTTGCCCAGAGGCTGTGTGGGGCTCTCTCCCCAGGAAGCAGGGTGGGATAGAGTGTGGGGAGAATTGTTGATTTTATATTGAAGTGGGTTAAAGACACGAAGATGAGAGAGGGAGGGGAGGTTGCGAGGCTGGAGGAGGGCAGCAGTACCAGCACGGAACAGAGGGGCCAAATGGCCTGTTTCTGTACTGGGAATACTGCTGCTCAATCCTGGTGGGAGTCACTGACTCTCCGATCCCTTGGAGATATGGTCTCCCTCGTCGATTCGATCAAAACCCTCCTCTCTGGGGGGTGGGGGGTCACTAAACGCTGCAATTCTATCTCCCCCTTAACCTTCCCTGCTCCGAGGGGAATGGTCTCTGCCTCTGTATCTCTCCATGAACCAAAGCCCCTTGATCCCAGGATGTCCCCGGGAAATCTCACCCACACAGTGCATGCGTGTCTATGTGCGTGCGTGTGTGCTCACCTGCGTCCGTGTACATGCGTGTCAGTGTAAGTTCTAGAATTGTTACACAAATCACCTTCATGAGTAAAGGTCCCATCACTAACTTCCTTGTTTCATCACTCTCTCCTTCCTACCCATATTTATCCAGCCCTGTCTCCCGTCTGCGTTCCTTTACTGTCTGACTTGCCCAGATAACTTACTTTCTCATTGTTTCAGAATTCGTGACCCAGTATTTGAACTGTAGCCTCGAATATTATTACATTTTAGAGCTGTACAGACCCTTCGGTCCAACTCGTCCATGCTGACCCAGATATCCCAACCCAATCTAGTCCTGTTAGTCAGCTTTTGGCCCATATCCCTCCAAACCCTTCCTATTCATGTCCCCATCCAGATGCCTTTTAAATATAGAATTGTACCAGCCCCCACCACTTCCTCTGGCAGCTCATTCCATACACGTACCACCCTCTGGGTGAAAACGTTACCCCTTAGGTCTCTTTTATATCTTTCCCTTCTCACCCTAAACCTATGCCCCTCTAGTTCTGGACTCCCCCACCCCAGGGAAAAGACTTTGTCTATTTACCCTATCCGTGCCCCCTCATGATTTTATAAACCTCTATAAGGTCACCCCTCAGCCTCCGACGCTCCAGGGAAAACAGCCCCAGCCTGTTCAGCCTCTCCCTGTAGCTCAGACCCTTTAACATTAATAACGTCTCTCCTATAGCAGAGATTTTCAGCCTCGCCCCCACCCCACGGCAGTGCATTCCTCTTACTGGGGTGGGGGGGGGGGAGAAATGCTTCACCCTCTAAACCTCCTCCCATTCACCTTTTGTTTCCTTTTTAAAATGATGTTACTGACCCTTCAACT
The DNA here is from genome assembly GCF_004010195.1 of Chiloscyllium plagiosum. Taxonomy (NCBI): domain Eukaryota; kingdom Metazoa; phylum Chordata; class Chondrichthyes; order Orectolobiformes; family Hemiscylliidae; genus Chiloscyllium; species Chiloscyllium plagiosum. Next base: position 32,694,367 of record NC_057742.1, on the reverse strand, counting down.
AAAGGGGAACATCTGCTTCCTATCCTCACTGTCCTTCCCACTCCTAATCTTACACCTATAATGACCCCCCCCCCCCCCCCCCCCCCCCCTCAACCATCCCCACTCCAGAGAAAACGACCCAAGCTTGGGGGCAGCACGGTGGCTCAGTGGTTAGCGCTGCTGCCTCTCCACGCCAGGGACCAGGGTTCTATTCCCGCCTCGAGCAACTGTCTGTGAGGAGTTTGCACGTTCTCCCCGGGTGCTCCAGTTTCCTCCCACAGTCCAAAGATGTGCAGGTTAGGGTGGATTGGCCATGGGAAATTGCCCGTAGTGTTAGGTGCATTAGTCAGGGGTGAATGTAGGGGAATGGGTCTGGGTGGGTTGCTCTTCGGAGGGTCAGTGTGGACTTGTTGGGCTGAAGGGCCTGTTTCCACACTGTAGTGAATCTAATCTAATCGTGTCTGTGTCTGTGTCTGTCTGTCTGTGTCTGTCTGTGTCTGTCTGTCTGTGTCTGTCTGTCTGTCTGTCTGTGTCT
>NC_057742.1:32689140-32693136 GCF_004010195.1 Chiloscyllium plagiosum | reverse complement strand
CCTAAACCTATGCCCCTCTAGTTCTGGACTCCCCCACCCCAGGGAAAAGACCTTGTCTATTTACCCTATCCGTGCCCCCTCATGATTTTGTAAACCTCTATAAGGTCACCCCTCAGCCTCCGACGCTCCAGGGAAAACAGCCCCAGCCTGTTCAGCCTCTCCGTGTAGCTCAAACCCTCCAACCCTGGCAACATCCTTGTAAATCTTTTCTGAACCCTTTCAGGTTTCACAACATCCTCCCTATAGCAGGGAGACCAGGATTGCACACAATATTCCAACAGTGGCCTCACCAATGGAGGCTGGTACAATGACAGCATTTAAAAGGCACCTGGATGGGGACATGAATAGGAAGGGTTTGGAGGGATATGGGCCGGGTGATGGTAGGTGGGACTGCATTATGTTAGGATATCTGGGTCAGCATGGACAGGTTGGGCCGAATGGGTCTGTTTCTGTGCCGTGAGAGTGTCTCTGCCCACTGTTCTGATCCCCAGTTGACGTGCTGCCAAGTGTTTGTATCATTGTTACCCTCTCCACTGAGTCAAGAATTTCAAAACAGCAAGTGAACCCTGGTGCCAACACTTATCTTTTAATGTCATGTTTTGAGTTGAAATGTTGGATCTTTTAATTAAAGTGTCTGGCCCTGGCTCTGGTTAGAGTGAACCGCTGATGTTACACATGGAACCCATTCCCTGTTTTGTGTTTATTTTAAAATCCTCTTTCTCTAGTCAACACTTATTGTTAACTCCATCCTCGCTGCATTTATACTACTTTCGACTTTTCATTTCCGACCTCCCCTTTTTCTCCGGGAGGAACTTGCATTTCTTTAGCGCCCGTCACCACCTTGATTTTACCTGAGAGCCTACAGGGGGAGGCAACAGGCCACTGTCTCCCTCCCAGCCTGCCCGGTTTAATAGATCGCGACTGATCTGATTTTTTTTTTCCCGAACGCTCGACGACCCACAGTGATCCCAGTGAACGGACTGCAGGGAGGGGCTGAATGGTCTGGTTCCCGTTCCTGCTTTCTGCGTCTCTCTCTATCCTCATCACCCAGTTTCTTTTGGGAAGAGGGGGGGGGTGGGGGAGTGTGGGCACCTGTCCTATTCCCGCACAGCAAGATCCCACTAACGGCAATGGGAGACTGACCCAGACTGCGTTTGTTTTTTTTTAAAAATTATTCTGGCGTGTGTGATGTTTCCAGCCTGCAGCGGTACAGCACAGGAGGCCCTTCGGCCCCGAATGTCATACTGAACGTGACGTCAAATTAAACAAATCCCCTCCTGCTCCTCTCGGTCCCGATCCCTCCATCCCGTTTAAATCCATAAAGCCCCTTAAACCTGCCCCTGTATCGTATTTGCCTCCTCCACCAACCCCCAGCACCGTGTTCCACATTCCTACCCCTCTCTGGGTTAAAAACCCCTCCCACCTCCCATCTCCTTTGAACGTTCCCCTCTCACCGAGTACTAGATAATTCAGCTCTGGGATCAAGATTCAAACAATCAAACCCTATCACTGCATCTCATAATTTTATAAACTTCTATCGTCTCCCCTCAGCCTCTGATGCTCCAGAGAAAACAGACTGAGTTTCTCCACCCTCTCTTTACAGCTCACGCCCTCTAATCCAGGTAACGTCCTTGTAAACCTCCACCTGTCCCCCAGTGTTATACAGGGACAGACCTGTCCCCCCCAGTACTGTACCCCAGTGTTATACAGTGACAGACCTGTCCCCCACCTGTACTGTACCTCAGTGTAATACAGTGACAGACCTCTCCCCACCAGTACTGTACCCCAGTGTTACACAGGGACAGACCTGTCCCCACCGGTACTGTACCCCAGTGTTACACAGTGACAGACCTGTCCCCCACCAGTACTGTCCCATTAGGAATGGGGTGTTTTGGGGGGTTTTCTATGCAGGTTGAGGTGTTTAGATGCCAGTGTGCTCCCTGTTTGTCCTGTGCTCCTCACTATCTCTCTCTTCCCCTCTTGTGTTTTCCAGTGACTCGAGCTGTTTGGGCGTCAGCTGGTGAGTGCATCGCGGTTTCTCTCAGTGCCTTGCGATCTCTCTCGGTCTCTGTGCTCCCTTTGAACTCTCCCTGTGCGAGAGGCTGGGGAGTGTTCTGTCATCGCTGAGGGACTGGAAAGCCATCTCCCTGTTTGTGGTCCTGGAACAGGAGCTATTGCAGGCAATCTGATCGGGCCAATGTCCTTGCTCTGCGTCTGTCCCTCAGTAAATCAGCCTCATCGGGTTCTATGTGACTCCAGGCCCCTTGCGCGCACGCTGACTCTCACTGGGGTACGGGCTGTCTCTCAGTCAGACACTGAGACGTTCGCTGGGGTACGGGATCTGAGATTGTGTTGTGATTAACCCCCATTCTGTCTCTGTTTTTGTTTCTGTAGCTGACAACAATGATGACCGTTTTACCTACGGTGAGTATCTGAACTCTTTCTGTTCCCTGTATTTGGTTCTCTGTGTGATCACTGTACGCCCGACCCTATGGTGTTGGCTTGGTGTCACTTCTAATTTTACCCGCGTGTGACCACACGGCCCCTTAGATTCGGACTGCGGCATGCTGCATTTGTGTAGCGCCGTGTCATTTCTCTCTGGCTGTGTAACATTTCACCCAAATGTGGTTTGTCAGGTGTCGGACTAGATCTCACGTTAGGCCATTCACCCTGTCCAGCCGCTACACCCCCTCCCTGTCTCTGTCACCCCCTCCAGCCCCCTACACCCCCCCCCCTATCTCTGTAACCCCCTGCAGCCCCTACACCCCCCCTCCTTATCTCTCTAACCTCCTCCAGCCACAGGGATGTTTGAACACAAGGCGCTAGACAGATGCAGGGTGTTTGTACCTAGGGGCTGGGTGCTCTCGGAGGGACATGGTGAGCAGCCTTAACAGGGGATTAGCGCACAGGAAGATCCCACAGACTTGAGCATCCCCTGGACCATCTCCTTGTCTTGTTTGGTGGTGGAGGATGGACAGATATTGACCCAGAGACCGTGGGGCATGCTCTGTTCCTCCTTTCCCCCCCATCCCCCTCCTGAGGGCTGATTTTAACCTGGATGTGGGGGTCCCCAGCTGGGCCCAGTATTTCCCGCCCTGTCCCTAGTTGCCCCCCTTGGGAAGGTGCCTCCTTGACCCGCTGCAGTCCATGTGCTGTAGGGTAGACCCACAATGTCCCTGAGGGAGGGAATCCCAGGATTCTGACCCAGGAAGGAACGGCCGATTTATGTTTGGGATGGGGAAGAGTCTTGGGGAATGGGATTGGTTGGGGGAGGGGCTTGTGGGCATCGATGGTCCAGTGTGTCTGAGTGTACACAATGGGATCTGGGCAGCATCGCAGCCTGCCTCCCACCCAGAGGATCCAACGGGATGTGATTCCTGATTCCCGGGATGTGCTGTGGTGGAGTTTCAAGGTTTGGTTCTGGAGAGGGTCTGTGCAGTCTTGGGGAACTGCAGAGAGACTTGTCCCAGATCGGTCTGGTGGGTGGGTGGGAGGGGAGGAGGGGGAAGGTGAAATGTGTGTGTGTGTGTGTGTGTGTGTACGTACACCAATCAAACATCTACTCTTCCCTCCCCCCTCCCTCCAGATTACTACAGGCTCCGGGTCGTAGGGCTGATTGTTGCTGCTGTGCTGTGTGTCATTGGGATCATCATCCTGTTGGGTGAGTACCTGGATATGACCCTCCGGCCGAGACTGGACCAGGGCTGTGTGTGATTCCAGCGTCAGCCTGTTTACCTCCTGATGCCCCCTTTCCCCCACGCTTTCTGTAACTGCACCTAAACCAGCACTAACCACCAACAGGTTCATAGCTCCTTGAAAGTGGAGTCGCAGGTAGATAGGATAGTGAAGGCAGCGTTTGGTATGCTGTCCTTTATTGGTCAGAGTATTGAGTACAGGAGTTGGGAGGTCATGTTGCGGCTGTACAGGACATTGGTTAGGCCACTGTTGGAATATTGCGTGCAATTCTGGTCTCCTTCCTATCGGAAAGATGTTGTG
>NC_057742.1:32686586-32688987 GCF_004010195.1 Chiloscyllium plagiosum | reverse complement strand
GGGGGGGGGGAGTTTGAAGCCCGGGGGGGACACATGTTTAAGGGGAGAGGAGAGAGATTTTAAAAAAAGACACGAGGGGCAACTGTTTTCCCCAGAGGGTGGTCCATGTGTGGAATGACCTTCCTGAGAAAGGGGGGGGGGGGGACAGTTACAACGTTTAAAAGGGATTTGGATAAGGACATGGACAGGGAAGGGTTGGAGGGAGATAGGCCAGGAGCGGGGGCAGGGGGATCTGGGTTAGTTTGGGGATTAGGGTCAGCATGGACCGGATGGGCTGAAGGGTCTGTTTGCGTGCTGTAGGACTCGGTGAATAGGCAGGGTTTAGAGGGATATGGGACTGGATTAACTTTTGGTAACAGTGGTCAGTCCAGATGAGTTTCTAGCTTTACCACAAAGGGGGATCAAGGCACTAGATACTGGGTCGTGTTAACGAGACCCAGGTTACTGTCCACTACACTTCCCGTACTCTCTGCCTCTTCTCCCTCGTTGGTAATGACTGGTTCTCAGGCACTGGGGAGCTCAGACCCTCCTGGGGATGGGGCGCTTTGGGGGTGTGTACAGGCTGCAATATCAGGGAGGTGGGGTGGGAAAGCTCGGGAAGGATAGGTTGACCAAAGAGGGAGCCCTTCCCCAGGGAATCCTGGGAAGGTCGGACAGTGCGATTGAGGAGACTGTGCCTCCATCCCTCCCCTTAAAGAACGAGAGGGGAGTCTCATTGGAAACATGTGCAATGGCCTCCTGTTCCTGTGTGACAGGCTGGAGGAGGAGGGGCTGAATGGCCTCCTGTTCCTGTGTGACAGGCTGGAGGTGGGAGGGGCTGAATGGCCTCCTATTGCTATGTAACAGGCTGGAGGAATAGGGGCTGAATGGCCTCTATCTTGGGTCATTAGAGCGGCATGTGGAATGCATTTGTACATTGCGAGCTGGTGACAGGGCTATTAATCCCAAACAAATCTTTAACTCGTTTTTGTCCCCAGTCACTGTAGAGAAAATCTGTCCCTCTCTGTGTGCGTGTGCGCCTGTCTCTGTCTCTCTGGCGATTTCCCAGTGAGCTCAGTTTCCATGTTTCCTGTTCATTGTTCCCACTCCCTGCCCCAGCTCTCTGAAGCCTGTACACTGTGCCTTGTGACGGACTCTGGCCCGGAGCCAGGGTGACATCAAACTGTTGTGAAATTAATTTTTCCACCGGCGAGTAACCTCTCATTGTCCTGTCACTCGATCCTTTCAGCACGCTGTGTTTCTGTAACCCCTTCGATTTGTGGAGAGAGCTGGGGTGGGGGGAGTGATCCTCAGTCTCTCGGGGTTACAGGGAGGGGTGGGGGGCTCGGTGGGGAGACAGGTGACTGAGAGCATATCCAACTGGTTCATGGGGAGAGAGGCTTCCCAACTGTGTACAGGGAGCTTTACTCTGTATCTAACCCCGTGCTGTCCCTGTCCCTGGGAGTGTTTGATGGGGGGACAGTGTAGAGGGAGCTTTACTCTGTATCTAACCCTGTGCTGTCCCTGTCCCTGGGAGTGCTTGATTGGGGGACAGTGTAGAGGAAGCTTTACTCTGTCTAACCCCGTGCTGTCCCTGTCCCTGGGAGTGCTTGATTGGGGGACAGTGTAGAGGGAGCTTTACTCTGTATCTAACCCTGTGCTGTCCCTGTCCCTGGGAGTGTTTGATGGGGAACAGTGCAGAGGGAGCTTTACTCTGTATCTAACCCTGTGCTGTCCCTGCCCCTGGGATGGGGTGGGTAGTGTAGAGGGAGCTGGATGTTTAGTTTAGGAGTAGAGAGTGATTTTCTGCGTACCTCAGCTGTTTTGAACGTAATCGGGACTGGGAGTGGTTTATAATCCCTGTAGGAGTGCGACCTTTGCGTTTTCTGTGTATAATTATTTGAATCACCTGATAACGAGCTTTTTTATCTCTCCTTCCTTTCAGCTGGAAAGTGTCGATGCAAATTTAATCAGAATAAGAGGTATGTTTGTGTCTGTTAAAATGTAGAAACCATTAAAATCTGCCTCACTGACTTTCTCCCCCCCCCCCCCCCCCCACTCCCAACATCCTGGGGGTTACCACCGACTAGAAACCCAACAGGACCCACCACATCAACCCAGCGGCTCCAAGAGCAGGTCAGAGGCTGGGAATCCTGCAGCGAGTAACTCCCCTCCTGACTCCCCCCAAAGCCTGTCCCACCATCGACAAGGCCCAAGGCAGGAGGGTGAGGGAATACTCCCCACTTGCCCCTGGGTGGGGGCAGCTCCAACAACACTCGAGAAGCTCGACACCATCCAGGGGGAAAGCAGCCCCCACACCCACAAACATCCCCTCCCTCCCTCCCCCCACCGACGCTCAGTAACAGCAGTGTGTACCATCCCCTCCCCCCCCACCGACCCTCAGTAACAGCAGTGTGTACCA
>NC_057742.1:32679622-32683659 GCF_004010195.1 Chiloscyllium plagiosum | reverse complement strand
CATCCCGACTTGGAAATCTATCGGCCGTTCCTTCCTGGGTCAGAATCCTGGGATTCCCTCCCTCAGGGACATTGTGGGTCTCCCCTACAGCACATGGACTGCAGCGGGTCAAGGAGGCAGCTCACCCCCACCTTCTCCAGGGACCCCAACTAGGGACCGGCAGTGCCCAGTGCACAGAAAGACTCCATTATCAGGACAGCCGGTGACTCTGTTCCGACTGCACATCACCCCGTTTGACCAAACACATCCCTGGGCCCCCAAAAGCGGCAAATATGTCTCCTCCCTGAAAGCCTGGATAGTGGGGGTGGGGAGGGCAGGAGGTGCTGTGGTGTATTCACTGACCGCTCCCCAAGTGTACGCCGGGTCAGAGTAATTCCAGATCAGTAACTGAACGGGTTGGTGTGTTGGGGGCTGTGACGGGAGTGAGTCACCCCCTTCGTGTGTTCCCCCCGCGGAGTATCGGATACTGTCAGACCTGGAGTCACTAATACTCTGTCTCTCTGTCTCTCTGTCTCTCTGTCTCTCTGTCTCTCTCTGTTCCAGGACCCGGTCTAACAGTGGGATTGCCACAGCCCAGCACCTCCTCCAGCCTGGTAAGTGAGGGGATGGGGACGGTGGGGGTGGGGGTCGCGAGGGAGCGCCGCCGCGGAGGGAGTGGGGAAGGGGGAGTGGGGTGCGCGTCTGGGGGTGATGCTGGGAAAGAGGGTCCCACACGGGAGTGGGAAGGGGGCACGGAGGGTAACAGAAGGTGTGGGGTGGGAGTCATCACCACTTGTAAAACTCACTACTTTTTGCTCCCCCTCTCTCCCCCCCCCAGGTGAAGCGACTGAATGTTAAGGGCTGACCGGAGATGACCGCTGCCCCAGGACGAGGTGGTGAAGAACTACCTTCTCGTCCATCCCCTCTTGCTCCTTCCTAGCCTCCTGTCGTGTGATGTATCTGTTGATGACTGCGTGCTCTCTCTCCTCTCCCCTCCCCACCCTCCGCAGTGGGGTGGGGGTAAACGTGTAATAAATTCTGGCTGAGCCCCCAGCCCTGTGCCCTGCAGCACGTCTGTGACCATGTCCTGCTCTGTGTCCGTCTGTGTGTGTGCGCCTGTACCCCAATGAGGGTCAGTGTCTCTGGGTGCACACGCGCGCCTGTACCCCAGTGAGTGTCTGTGTGCGCACGCGCGCCTGTACCCCAGTGAGGGTCAGTGTGTGCGTGCGCCTGTACCCCAGTGAGAGTCAGTGTGTGTCCGTGCGCCTGTACCCCAGTGAGGGTCAGTGTGTGTGTGCGCCTGTACCCCAGTGAGGGTCAGTGTGTGTGTGCGCCTGTACCCCAGTGAGGGTGTGCGAGTGTATCTCCTGTTCCAGAAGATGCTGCAATACCACGTCTCTCTGAGGTGACCATGGGTGGGGGGAGGGTGGGTATGATTTCAATTCCAAACGTCTGTGTGTCTGGCTGTCTGTTTCCTGTCACGTCTCCCCCTCCCTCTTCATTTTTAGACTCCTGCCCCCTCCGTCTGTCCCTCCCTTTTCCGTTGGTTTAGAAGTCACTGTACCTTTTGTCCTGTCCTTTCCACATCTCTGCTCTGCTACCAAGCTGCCTTGGAATAAAAGAATCACAGCCTCTTACACAGGAACAGGAGGACATTCAGCCCCTCCATCCTCCTCCTCCAGCCTCTTACACAGGAACAGGAGGCCATTCAGCCCCTCCATCCTCCTCCCCCAGCCTCTTACACAGGAACAGGAGGCCATTCAGCCCCTCCATCCTCCTTCAACCTGTTCCACCAACTGGGTCATGACTGATGACACTAGGAGGAAGAGGTGGAGGTTGCTATGGTGCTGCAGCACTTCCTGTGGTGGGAGGGTGGAACTGCAGTGTGACAGTTGACATGAGATGTCCCATTTCCAAGTATGAAGGTGGGGCTGGGGGTGAAAGGTTATGTTATTTTTCATCAGAACCTGGGAGAAAGATTTATTTGTAAAGGCTATTACTGTGTGTACTGCACCCTAACCTACTTCCGAGTTATATATCGTCATGTTGAGGGGTGGGGGTGAGGGGGTGTCTGTGTGAATTCTATAATGCCTTAAATGTGATTGTGGAAAACTGTCAGCGTTTTAAAACCTTGATTGTAAAACTAATTAAAGATGATCGTACCAAAGCTGCTGCCTAATATCTTGTTAATATAAGGTTTTTCATGTAGGTAAAAGCTGATGCTATTATTCTCTAACCCACCACCCCCATTAGTCCCTGTGTTCCAGTGGGAGTCAGTCACGAATTCCCACCGCGCCGTTTCTGAGTGAAGATTTTTCTCCTAAATTCCCAATGGGATTTATTCGGGACTGTCTCCGACCAACGGCCCCTCGTTCCGGTCTCTGCCTTCGCCCATCTCCCCGAGTGACCCCACTCTCAGAACTGTAAACCCCTCAATCAGCTCACCCCCTCAGCCCCCTCCCCTCGAGAGAAACCAGCCTCAGTCTGTTTAAAATCGCCCGACAGTTTGAACCCCTAGGGTTCTGGGATCATTGATGCAATACAGAGACTGGATCTGTTCACGGTGCTGTGAGTGTGGATCTAACTGAGGGATATACAGTCTGGCGAGCTGTGCACAGTGCTGTGTGTGTGGGTCTAACTGAGGGATATACAGTCTGGGGAGCTGGGCACAGTGCCGTGAGTGTGGTCTAACTGGGGGATGTACAGTCTGGAGAGCTGTGTACAGTGCTGTGTGTGTGGTTTAACTGAGAGATATACAGACTGGGGAGCTGTGCAGAGTGCTGTGTGTGTGGGTCTAACTGAGGGATATACAGTCTGGGGAGCTGTGCAGAGTGCTGTGTGTGTGGTCTAACTGAGGGATATACAGTCTGGGGAGATGTGCACAGTGCTGTGTGTGTGGGTCTAACTGAGGGATATACAGTCTGGGGAGCTGTGCACCGTGCTGGGTGTGTGGGTCTAACTGAGGGATACACAGTCTGGGAGCTGAGCACAGTGCTGTGTGTGTGGGTCTAACTGAGGGATATACAGTCTGGGGAGCTGTGCACAGTGCTGTGTGTGCGTGTGTAACTGAGGGATATACAGTCTGGGGAGCTGTGTGAGGGATACGGTGACTGGAACTGTGCACGGTGCTCCGAGTGTGGGTCTGACTGAGGGATACGGAGACTGGAACTGTGCACGGTGCTCCGAGTGTGGGTCTAACTGTGGGATACGGAGACTGGAACTGTGCACGGTGCTCCGAGTGTGGGTCTAACTGTGGGATACGGAGACTGGAACTGTGCACGGCGCTCCAAGGATTTCTTGCTACCTACCTACCTACCTCCCTGAGGTGTGGGGTTTATTTTTTAAAACGGCGAGGATTTGCTGAGATAGCTGTGTGTGTGTGTGTGTGTGGGATCATCACAGAGAGGTGTCTCAGACAGTGGGAATTATATAAAGAGAGACATTGAACACAGTGTGGTGCAGCTGCTTGTAAACAGGAACGCTGCTCCAGACAGTCTAATTCCTGGTTTAGCTGTCTGCTCTATAACTGCTGACTCTCTCAGCGAGGTGTGAATTGGGAAGATCAAGGAAAGGATCAGTGTTGGGAAACATCCTAATATCCACCACACCCACCTCACCTCACTTACAGAGTAAAGCTCCCTCTGCACTGTTTTCCCACCAACCATCAGACGCACACAGGACTGGGACAGCATAAGATTAGGTAGAAAGTGTAGGGTGGCACGGTGGCTCAGTGGTTAGCACAGCTGCCTCCCAGCGCCAGGGACCCGGGTTCGATCCCACCCTCTGGCGACTGTCTGGGTGGAGTTTGCACATTCTCCCACTGTCTGCGTGGGTTTCCTCCGGGTGCTCCGGTTTCCTCCCACAGTCCAAAGATGTGCAGGTTAGGGCGGATTGGCTGTGGGAAATTGTCCCATAGTGCCCAGGGATGTGCAGGTTAGGGTGGATTGGCCATGGGAAATTGTCCCATAGTGCCCAGGGATGTGCAGGTTAGGGTGGATTGGCCGTGGGAAATTGTCCCATAGTGCCCAGGGATGTGCAGGTTAGGGTGGGTTGGCCGT